>NW_015386998.1:740091-762803 GCF_001527695.2 Protobothrops mucrosquamatus | reverse complement strand
GGGGGCGTCGCGATAGGAGTGTATATAATGTTGTGAGTTTGAATATTTTGGTGTGGTCTCTGGGTCTAGAACTTCCTGTTGAAGTCTCTCACCAGGATCCACCGCACTTTGCAAACTGCTTTTCTATTTTCTGCAGAATAAACTCTTTTTCTTACCAATCCAATTTTGTTGGTATTTTAATCACGTTTCCAACAAGAGGATGTATTGGATGGTGTAATATTGGATTTAGTTTGAAGAAGCTTATATGTACCACGGAATTACTAATGGGCCTAGTCAACACGGTGTCTATTAAGCACTTGTTTGTAAAAATAGAAAATAATAAAATATTTATATAAAAAACATAACAGGAGCCCCTATTCCCTTATTCCAGAGGGCTTCCGTTCCAATCTGCCTCTTGTACTTTCTTTGTGAATAGACTGTATACAATTAATAACAATCTTATCGATAATCCAAGGCTTTATATTCATTCAGAAAATCGTGACTTCCACTAATACTTTTAGGTCCACAAATCACTCTCATCTTAACTGGAAACCCAGGCCCAGCAGCTCTGACCCCAGTCCTCAGTATATATATTCTGTGGAATTAATCTTTAAAAGTTCTAGTCTGAAAAAATATGATTAAAATATTTATATAGCCACTTTTTTGTACCAAATGTAGGGCAGCTTATAACTTAGAGATATGACCACTTATATGTACAATAATATTAAAACCAAAGTAATTAACCTCCCCCAAATACTAAAATCAAAAGCCTGGCACCACAACTAAATTTAGCTCCCTCTATTCCAGCACTTTGAAGGGGCGGAGCCAGATCTTGATTGATTTTCAGAAGGTTAAAAGGGTGAGATCCTTTCAAGGGAAAGGATTAATATGAATACCCTGTATCTATTAGTTCTGAATTATTGCTGAATTCCTCTTCATATCCTTACAGCTTTAATAGTTTTTCAAAAGTATTTTTTTTTAAATTTCAGATGCATGCTTGTCTGTAAAAGATAAATAAATCCTCAGCCCAGCTGAAAGACGGAGAGGTGGCCCAGCAACCCAATCTGGCAGTTGAGCAGAGGCGGTGAGGTGCAAACGGAGGCCCTTGAGTAGATGTGAAACAGAACTAGGTGGCAGCAGATGAGCAGCTGAGAGCAGCACAGCAGACCCTGAGCAGCAGCTGTACACAGTTAAGTGGCAGAGAAGCAGAGTGCCCAGAGCAGTGACTGAAAGCAGCACAGCAGTGGCTGAGAGCAGTGGCTGAGACTAGCAGTGGCTGAGAGCAGCATGGCAGACCAGCAGTGGCTGAGAGCAGCGCAGCAGAACAGCTGAGCAGCAGCTAAGCACCCAGATCAACACATTGTACCTGAAAACCCCAGTAATGGCCAGGCAACTGAAGGGCAAGAAGGCAGGGAGGAAAAGTAAGTACGTAATAAGTACATAATACTTGTGGACAGAGAGGAAAGGGATAAACTTTCAAGGCAGGGTGTAGAGCAGGGGTAGTCAACCTTGGCTCTTTTATGACTCGTGGACTTCAACTTCCAGAATTCCTGAGCCAGCTAAGTTGGCTCAGGAATTCTGGGAATTGAAGTCCACGAGTCATAAAAGAGCCAAGGTTGACAACCCCTGGTGTAGAGGGTTAAGAGCTAAGCATCTCCTAGAAAAAGCCTGAGATTTCCAACTTAAAGAAGTGTATAACACTTCATAAAGGGCCAAGAACTTTTGTAAATTCTTAAATTTTTAAAATTTCTCAATTTTTAAAAATCTTTTTCTTCAGTTTTTTATATTTCTTTTTCCAATTTCCAATTTCTTTTTTCAATTAACTTTTTCAATTTTTTAATCTTTTTTTCCACTTTTATTTTTTTAAAATTTAAAATTTCATTTTCAATGTTTAAATCTTTTTCAATTTTAAATTCTTTTTTCTATTTATTTTTATAAAACAATTTCAATTTTTTTCAATTTTTCAATTTCTTTTTTCAACTAAACATTTGAAAAATCAGTTTACTTATTTTAATTCTTTATAACTTTTTAAATTCTTAATGATCTAACAGAAAAAAAATAAAAATCACAGAAAAAGAGACAGATACTCAAAACAGGGAAGATAGTGATGAATTTTTGAAGACAGAACAAATGGTCAAGAACTTTTGTAAACTATTTTAAACTGACACTTCGCAACAGGGAAAATAAATTTTTAGAAATTTTTAATTTTTTAACAAAAAAAATCATAGACATAAAGACTCACATTATAGTAACTTGCAAGATATGTCATATGTTTGAGCTTATGACTACAGAAGACTTAAACTATATATTTATCAAATGTAAATCATATGAATTACTAAAAGTAAAGAGTCTAGAAGCAACTGTAGCCACTCTGAAACTCAATGAACAAAGTGAGAATCTTCAATCTAAACAAGACTACACCAAAATTAAACACAATAGGGAACAAACAGCTTCTAAAAAAATGACCCCATATATGAACAAAAAGAAGAAAACTGATATACCCAAATTGAACACAATAGGGAATAAACACCTTCCCACAAAAATGACCCTATATATGAACCTAAAGAGGAAGACCGATGGAAACATGTCAGTTTTAGAAGAAAACAGCAACCAAGAGCAAAGCTGCCCTAGCCCACCCCAGTGAAGCCCCTCTGGATTGAACAATTGCTTTCATAGCCTTCCCCTGGGAAAAAAAATATGCAGACACCTATAAAAGAGCAGTCACCAATAGTTTCTAAAAAGGAGACATAATCCAGCATTCCTGTGACAGGAAGATTAGTGTAGCGGAGCTGTCTGAAAGTGTTTGCAGGAGCTTGGCCGGGAAGGGAGAGACTGGGACAGCTGCTGCCGGTTTTGGGCGTGGCAGGCGTGGACGAGGGGGAAAGACAGAAAAGGAAGGAAGGGAAGGGGAGGGGGTGGTTGTCGTTGCACTTCGCCAGGTAAAGGCAAAGAGGGGTTGGAGGTTTTAAGCTGATCCCTTCTTGTGGAGGAGGGGGAAGGAGAGAGTGAGAGAGAGTGAGGGGGTGGAATTTTACTGCTTTCTTTCGCAAGGGGGATATCCCAAGCAGAGGCAAGAAAGAGTGTGTGGAGAAAGAAAGTGGCTGGGGCTGTTAATCTCAGATTTTAATAAGTGGGGAGGGGTTTGATACCGACAGGACAGGAGACTGCAAGAAGCAACAGAAGAGGAGGAGAGACTGGTCGCTGCTGCTGTTGCTGTGAAGACTGGGAGCTATCCAAACTGTGACTATTACTGCTTGTACAAGTTTTAGACATTGTGGGGAGTTGCCCTGAGGGGGGGGAGCCGTTACTGCAGCACGCTGACTGCTTTTGTTCATGTTTCTACTGCTGCCTGGAGCTGGGGTTTTTCCCCACCCCACTTGTTTCCAAACGGTTGCTGAGGAATCATTGACTGTCGCTGTTATGACAGCCTGAGGCTGCTATACACCACCACAGCATTGACTATTGGGACTAGGGGCTGGTCATCTTTGTTCCTGGAAGCCCCTTCTCGACGACAAGAGCCTGCCACCTCCTCACTTCGTGTGAGCCTCTGTTACAAGAGACACTTTACTAACCCCTAGAGAACACAGCTGCAGAGCTCGACAGAGGGGAATGGGGCTGGGAGGGCCTGGGCTTTGGCGGCCTCTGAGGAGGTAACGCTACAATAGTATCCCAGAATTCCCTAGGAAAAAAGGTGAATATTGGTGGTAGGAGATTCAGTTGAAACTTATGAATATGTTAATTACATATTGCCTAGACTTATGCAATTTCAGGTAAATACAAACTTTCTAAGCAGGCAGAAAGACAATCCAATTTTCTCAGGACTATATGGTGCAGCATCCTTTTTTAGAGGGTATTTGAAAAAGCAGTCAGAAACAGCAAAGCATGAATTAAGTAATGTAAGAGGTATTCATATTTCTGTTCATTAACTGAATATATTAACTTCAGAGTGGCATGGTGGTGTAGAGGTGAAGATGCTCGCCTCCCACTGGGAAGGTTGAGAGTTCAGTCCTAGGCAGTGACAGATGTTTCACTATCTGGGAACAAAGAGAAAATATCTGGTGCGAACTCCTCATAGGCATAAGGACGGGCATCTGGCCAGTAAATACTCATCCCCATTCAGTCACCCTGACTCCACCCTGATAAAAGGGATTACAAGGTCATAAAAAGAAAAAAAAATCTGAATATATTAACTTTAGTATTTGACATTAGAGCAGCTTATGTAAATTATGGCCACATAACTCCATTAGTTATATTCACATTTCTATATGGGTTGCTTAAGAATGGCACTTTGGTGTGCTGAACAACCTGCCTCCAGAAGCTGTGAATGCTCCAACACTGGAAGTTTTTAAGAAGAGACTGGACAGCCATTTGTCCGAAATGGTATAGGGTTTCCTGCCTGAGTAGGGGTTGGAATAGATGACCACCAAGGTCCCTTTCAACATTATTATTATTATTATTATTATTATTATTATTATTATTATTATTATTATTATTATTATTATTGACTTTAAGGCCAGCTAACTCAATGGTTCTCAACCTTTTTAATGCCGCGACCCCAACCGGTCGTACGTCGAGGATTAAACTGGTCGTAAGTCAAGGACTAAACTGGTCGTAAGTCGAGGACTAAACCGGTCATAAGTCGAGGACTACCCAACCGGTCAAAAGTCGAGGACTTTCCCTGCCCGGGAGTGCCACGCATGCGTGGTTCCGCCCCCTGTGCCGGCCGAGGCGTAGCTGGCAAGCGGCAGAGACGGAGCAGGCCGACCACCAGCTGGCCCAGCCCAAGGGAGGTAAGGCACCCACCGGAAAAGGGGGAAAAAATGGCGGACAGCCTTGCTTGGCGACCCCCGTGAAATGGTCGATCGACCCCAAATGGGGTCCCAACCCACAGGTTGAGAACCACTGAGCTAACTGAAATGTTATTCCACTGATTTCCATTACTTTTGTTGGTTTATTTTTTATCAATGTAGTTGCTATATAGAAACTGACCTATGTGAAATTACAGGTAGTCCTAGACTTAACAACAGTTCATTTAGTGACCATTCAAAGTTACAACAGCATTGAAAAAAGTGATTTATGACCATTTTTCACACTTACTACTATTGTAGCATCCCCATGGTCATGTGATTAAAAATCAGACACTTGACAACTGACTCATATAACAGAATAACAGAGTTGGAAGGGACCTTGGAGGTCTTCTAGCCCAACCCCCTGCTCAGGCAGGAAACCCTATACCATATCATACAAATGGTTGTCCAATCTCTTCTTAAAACCTTCCTGTGTTGCAGCATTCACAACATCTGGAGGCAGGTGTTTCCATTGATTAATTGTTCTAACAGGAAATTTCTCCTTAATTCTAGGTTGCTTCTCTCTTTGGTTAGTTTCCATTCCATTGCTTCCTGTCCTGTCCTCAGAACAAGAACTTGACTCTCTCTTCTTTGTGGCAACCCCTGAGATATTGGAACATTGCTATCATGTCACCCCTAGTCCTTCCCTTCATTAAACTAGACATACCCAATTCCAGCAATCGTTCCTTATATGTTTTAGCCTCCAGTCCCCTAATCATCTTTGTTGCTCTTCTCTGCATGCTTTCTAGACTTTCAACATCTTTTTTACATCGTGGTGACCAAAACTGGATGCAGTATTTCAAGTGTGGCCATACCAAGGCAATATAAAGTGGTATTAACATTTCACGTGATCTTGATTCTATCCCTCTGTTAATGCAGCCTAGAACTGTGTTGGCTATTTTGGCAGCTGGCTCATATTTAAGTGATTGTCCACTAGGACTCCGAGATCTCTCTCATAGTTACTACTATTGAGCCAGATACCACCTATACTATACCTGTGCATTTGGTTTTTTTTGCCTAAATGTAGAACCTTACTTTTTTCACCATTGGATTTCATTTTGTTAGATAGGGCCCAATGTTCAAGTCTGTCAATATCCTTCTATATCTTAAGCCTATTTTCTGGAGTGTTGGCTATTCCTGCCAGCTTGGTGTCATCTGCAAATTTAATGAGTTGCCCATCTATCTCCTCATCCAAATCATTGATGAAGATGAAGAGACTGGGCCTAAAACAGAGCCTTTTGTGACCTGATAAGCAAAGTCAATGGAAAATACAAAATCACTTAACAATGGTGTTACCAACTTAACAACTGCAATGATTTAGTTATTCTTTGGCAAGAGAGGTTGTAAAATGGGGCAAAACTCAACAGCTATCTCTCTTTGCAACAGAAATTTTGGGCTCAATTGTGGTCATAAGTCAAGGATTACTTTTACAGAGTATTATGTATAGCTGTCAGGTTCACCATGCTGGTGTCCTGTCATTCTGTTGGAGTGGGGGGAGGACGGTTTCTGGCATTCTTTGCATGCTTTCACTTTTGCTGTAACTGGTGGGGAATTAGGGAGGGGGATTGTCTTTGGAGAAGAAACAGACTCCTTCCTAGCCAGTTCCCACCTACTCCCAAGGCCATCATGCCCTGAGAGTGATCTGTTATCTACCTAGCACCTCAGATGAACTCTCTCTCCAGTGGCCTATGGACTGTGCTATAGAAATCCTCCTGGGGGCTAAGCTACCAAAACCAAAACTGTATTTGATGACCTCACAGGAGCTGGAGGAACTGTGACTGTTTATTGACAAGAATCTTGCACTAGCCAGTGTGACCCGGGTGGCGGTCCCGGTTCTGTTCCGAAAAAAGAAAGATGGGACCCTTCATCTAGAGGGGTTAATGCAGTTTGTGTGAAGAATGCCTATCTCTTAACCCTAATGGAGGACATGTTAGCCCACTTGGCTAAGGACAGAATATTTACTAATCTGGACTTGCGGGAGGCTTACTACCATTTGAGAATCAGGGATGGGGATGAATAGAAAACTACTTCCAATTGCCCACTGGCTTGTTTCCAGTTCAAGGCATTCCTTTTGGGCTGCAGGAAACCCCTGCTATTTTCATGCAATTAATCAATGAAGTTCTGCATGAGCACTTGTATAAGGGGGTACTTGCATGACATTTTGATTTATACTGAATCAAAAGTGGAGTATGTGAAGCTAGTAAGGGTGGTCCTGTACAAACTACAAGCTGCCAAATTGTACACCAAACTCTCTAAATGCAAATTCCACCAAAGCAAAATAGAATACCTGGGCTATCGCATCTCACATGAGGGAATTGAGATGGACCTTCAGAAGGTCAAAATGGTGTTGAAGTGGGCTCTGTCACGAACCAGGAAGCAACTGCAAAGTTTCTTGGTCTTTGCTAACTTTTATCGACAATTCATTCCATTCTTTGCCCAAACACCCCTCCCCATTATGAACCTGTTAAAGACCAAAGGGAGGGGAAACAAGCCTAAACTCAGTCAACCTCTAAAATGGACAATGAAAGCACAAACAATTGTTTGCAGCTGAACCTGTTCTAAAGGACTCCAACCCGAGGGCTCCATTTGTCATTCAAGCAGATGCTAGTGACATAGCTGTAGGGGCTTCCTGTTACAGAAGAATGAGAGTGGCCAGCTGCAACCATGCCCTTATACCTCTAGGAAACTATCAGAGACTGAGCAAAGGTGGGCTGTGTGGGAGAAGGAGGCGTACGCAGTGTGCTGGGCATTCTTGACTTTGAGGCACTTCCTAGAAAGAAGTAAAATACCTTTCGAAGTTTGGATCGATCAAAAAAATCTGGAGGCATTAAAAACCCCATGGAATAATCTCCAAAGCAAGTGTGATGGGTGCAATATGTTAACCAATTCGACTTCATGTTTTATTACCTCCTGGGGGGGAAAACCTCCTAGCTGATGCACTATTGCGTATGCCCCAATACAACTGCCCAAAAGCCGATAGTCAAACTAGTACTCCTGTCCCACCAGTTAACCAGCCAAGTGACTACACGAGGCAAGTGAAGGGAAGGCCGCCAATAGACAATGGAGTGGCTGCAGCCCTTAAGGCCATGCTCAAAGAAGACCAGTGATTTCAAAGTCATGCAAATGTCTGCTCGATCCAAGATGGGCTAGCTTGGATAGGAGGTAAGCTTTATGTACCAGAAGCCCAAAGTTTGATGGTTTTTGAGAAAAGCCACAGTTCTAAAGTGGTGGGACATTTTGGTTTTGTAAAAATGTTACACCTGATTAAGAAGACAATTTTGGTGGCCATCCCTCAAAAAGGACATTGAAAGCTATGTGACAAGCTGCCCTGTCTGTATGTCAGTCAAAAAAAGACAAGGGAAAACCCTGGGACTCTTTTAGATCGTAGCCGAGCTGTCAGCATCATGGAGACAGATCTCCATGGATTCCATTGTAGAACTCCCCGAAAGCTTGAGAAACAACATTATATGGGTTGTGATTTGTTTTCCAAACAAGTACACTTTGTTCCGTGTCCAAAAATCCCATCGGCACAGGGACTAGCCAAGTTATTTTTACTTCGTATTTACTGATTACCTCAGCGCATCATTTTGTACAGAAGGGTGCAATTTACTTCTACATTTTGGTGGGCCTTAACTTGGGACTGATCAGGGGCTCAGTTCCAGTCATCGCCCCCAAACAAATGGGAGGTATGAACGAACGAACTCACTATTGGAACAATACCTCAGATGCTTTATTCATTATCAACAAGATGATTGGATTGTCTTGTTGCCTTTTGCAGAAGTGGCTTACAACAATTCTGTACATAGTAGCACAGGATCCACCCCTTTCAGGGTGGTCATGGGTCAAGACTTTACCCCTATGGCTGAACTGCCCCTGAATGATCCTCCGGTGGCGTTGTTAAAAGAATGGGTTTCCCAATTATGAAATACATGGCCTGTTGTGCAAAAAGCTCTTGAAGATGCCTGGGCTTACAAAGCTCAAGCCGACAAGAAACGCACAGAACCCAAACCATTCAAAATTGGTGATCATGTCTACCTCTCCACACATTACCTACAGTCTTTGCAACCATTGAAAAAGCTAGGATCCAAGTTCATGGGGGCCTTTCCCATCAAATGTATCATAAACTCTGTGACTGTGGAGTTAGAATTGCCAAAATCACTGCATAGGGTCCAAACTGCGTTCCACTGTAGTCTATTAAAACCTGAGGCTGTTTCTCCCCTTAGACCAAGCCTTCCACCACCTCCTGAGCCAATAATGGTCGAGGGGGAGCAACATTTTGATATTCGTGAAATTTTAGATTCCCACAGGCATAGGGGAGAACTCCAATACTTGGTTACGTAAAAGGATTTCCCCAAAACTCAAAATGAGTGGGTGAATCACCATCACATTAGAGCTTCCAGACTTGTAAAACATTTTCATAACCAATACCCTAATAACCTAAATGAGTTTTCCATTAATCTCATCTTCTCTTTCTCTATTTATTATGTTTTCTTTTGCAGGACTAATGTTGTTCTTTCAGGGTGCAGCATGTCAGGTCCCCCATGCTGGTGTCCTGCCATTCTGTTGGAGAGGGGGGAGGAAGGTTTCTAGCATTCTGTAAGGAACTGCCTCAATCAGTTCTCCCCAAAAAGCAGAACTCTTGAAACTGCATCATTTCAAAAGGAACTTTTATTGGGAGATGTTGACAGCAGGAATAGAAGGCAGGGTCTGAGGGTTTCTCATGTGAATCAATAAGTCAAGAGTCAATGGTAACCCCACCCCAACTGTCCATCCGGATGGTTCAAACAGGCCAATCCGCAGGTGTGAAGACGCCGTGGGAACAGAGTGAAAAGGCGCTGCTTCCAAGGCTGTTAAGTCTCAGCATTGCTTCTTCCACACCTGGAGATAAGGCAGATGGCCGGAGGCATATTCCATTCTCACCCCATTAGAGAAGCATCAAAGAGGATAGAGCAAGGAACAAAGCAAAGGAAACACACATTAGCAACCCCAGGCTTCCCCCTCCCCCCCAAGAGAATGGCAGAATCCGAAAGAACAAGAAACCCCTTGCCCATAGAAAGATAGGGTTCTAACACATTCTTTGCATGCTTTCCCTTTTGCTGTAATCACTTGGGAATTAGGGAGGGGGATTGTCTTTAGAGAAGAAACAGACTCCTTCCCAGCCAGTTCCCGTCTGCTTCCAAGGCCATCGTTCCCTGAGAATGATCTGTTATCTACCCAGCACCTCAGCATTCTCATAACATCCCTACAACATCACATTGGCTGCTGGTGGATTGGTTAGGAGGATTGGGTTTGTGGAAAACAAAAGAATTGCTTGGCGCTTTGTGTGGGACCTTCAGATTCCACCTGACTTCTCTGCAACCACTATCTCTCAATATGTGATGACCCAGGGCCCCGAACAGAGGCAAAGCAATTAGCTGGTCAGAACAATTGTCTTTGTAAGCACTGCCAATGTTCACCCAACAGCCCCCACATATGCTGGCACAAGTTCAATAAAACAGTCAGGGAAGTTTACACGGTTCTTTAAAGTAAAACAGATAACATATAATCCTTTCAACTCCCAGCTTGCCTGTGAACTGCAAGCTGCAAACCGCAGACAGCAAGGAGAAATCAGGAGGAAGAAAACTTGGTCCAAAATACAAAATGTCCAGGTACAAGAGCACACTATCACAAGAGTTCACGTTTGTTCCCGGCAAATGCCCCCACCACACAGCATCTCCTTAAATCCTATTCCCCAGGTGTGCCTTGTGGAGTGGGGCGTGACGCTCTGCTCCCGAGCAAGTGAGCCTGCCTCCGTTGTTCCCTCCTCCTCTCTGCTCTCCTTGCTCTGAGATCTGGTGGGGAGGGGCCTTGCTCCTCACCTGAACTCTGCCTTCCCTGTTCCAAACTTGAAGGGCCCTGGCCTGCTTCAGCCTGCTCCTCCCCACAGTTCTCTGAAGCCACAGACACCCCCTCCTGGGCCTCAACAGGGAACTCCATGTCATCCTCAGAGTCAGGCTCGGACGGAGGCATGACACAATAAAAGTTTTTTTGGTTAAACCTCAATGGAGTCAAGAGTTTTACTTTCCTGAAGGACCAGCTGGAGCAGGTTCTTACAATAGCACAGAAATGTCAAACACAAGGCCCGGGGGCTGGATGCGGCCCACAAAGTGGTTTTATATGGCCCGCGAAGCCATCCTGGAAACAGTGAGGGAACGGCCCCCACTGTCTTGGCCCTGGCCCAGGCTGGCCGGGAGCTAATGTACAATTTTGTGGTGGCCATCTATGCTGAAACACATTCAGTCTTAGCTCCACAAGGCCGTCTGGAAATAGTGAGGAACCAGCCCCTGCCGTGTCAGCCCCACCCCCTGCTGCATGCTGGGGAGGTGTCACCATTTGTGAGGAATGAAGAAATGCACCATCGCCTGGCCAGCAAATGGCCCTCGCCTACTTCACATATCCGGCTTGATGGGCTCTGGGGGAGGGGTTTCAACAGGCAGCGGGGCGCTCTCCTCACAGCGTTGAGAGACTGAGCCGGGCGGCGCAAATCCAAAAAGAAACGCGAGGCTGCCCAGCTCCCAGTCTGCCTGGTTTCAGCAGGCAGTGGGGCGCTCTCCTCACAGCGCCAAGAGCTAAGCCGGGTGGCGCGAATCTGATGAGAAGTGCAATGCTGCCTAGCCTCCAGCCTGCCCAGTTTCAGCAGGCAGCAAGGTGCAAAGGTGGCGAGCTTTGCACCGCCTGGCTCAACCTCTCGACAGTATGAGGAGAGCGCCCCACTGCCTGCCAAAACCAGGCAGGCTGTGGGCTGGGTGGCATCGCGCTTCTTTTTGGATTTGCGCTGCCCAGTTCAGCCTCTTGGTGCTATGAGGAAAGGGTCCCGCTGCCTGCCGAAACCGGGCAGGCTGGGGGCTGGGCAGCATTACGCAGGTAACATTGACTCTCACGGTGCTCATGGCATTCCCTCCCCCAGAGCCCACCAAACCAGATATGTGAAGTAGGTGAGGGCCATGTGCTGGCCACCTCCAGGCGATGGTGCATTTCTTCATTCCTCATGAAGGGTGACACCTCCCCAGTTGCATTTCTTGCCTGTTTTTCTCCCTCCCTCATCTCAAATATTTTCCCACCACTCTGTACTTAGGAAGGAAAAAAGGAAAGAAGGAAAGAAGGAGAGGGAGAGTCTGAGGGAAGTCCTGCCTTAGTCCTGCCCTGCTGCCTTTTCACCATCTTCTTGCCTCCTCCTCCTGGCCTATCCTGGGGGTCTCCCATCCTATTGCTAAGGAAGCTTTGGATACAAAGCCGGATCTCCTCTCATGGAGAGGGAATGGGCCTACCTCTGATTTTGCCCTCGTACCCATGAAGAGCAACCTGGCTAAGGAGAGCAAGCACAGCAGCAGCAGCCTTGAGGAGGAGGTAAGTGCAGCTGGGCGCCCCCTTGGGGAAGTGGGGCTGGGCTTGGTGCCACGGGTGCTCGAGGGCCAGGCTGAGCATTTGACCTCTACTGTCCAGGGCTCCCGGCAGCCCGCACCACCATCCAGCCCCCCCGCATGGCCTGAGAGGAACAATGAGGCTCCTCCAGTGGACCACGCCTTGGCACTTGCCCTGGTCCCACCCCCTTCTGCCAGAGACCCTCAGATCTGTCCCACTCCTGCCCAGGCCCCCACAGGCACCCTTGACGCGAATGATGTAGAGCTGGCCACGCCCACCCAGCAGGCCACACCCACTTCATCCACACCCACCCAGTAGACTGCACCCACCCTGGCCGCACCCACCCGGCCCCCCAAGGGCAACCGCAATGCTGATGCGGCCCTCAATGAAATTGAGTTTGACACCCCTGCAATAGCAGGTCTTTATGTGAGCAATGCCCAAATACATGGGGTTAGAGAGGAGGCACCAGTTCTGGAAGTGTTCATAATTTTGCCTACTGCTGCTAGCATACACTCCTCATTGGAAAGCCACAGAAACAAGAGACTATCTGCCCAAAGCACAAAGAAAGGAGGTCTACTTTAATTTGGTATTGAAAACCTTGATATTAAATCATATTATAAATAAAAAGAAATGTTCTATCTTTCTGTTGGCCTAGATTGCCATCTGGCTTTCTAAACACGGTTGTTCCTGTGGGGTTTTAAAAATTACTGAGATTAATCAAGCTTTAGAACAAAGTTATATTATTTCCCACCCATCTTCCTGAAGTATATCATATATATTTTAGTAAGCCAGTCAGACAAAAAATTTGAACATGTGCAAAACTGTTCAGTCCTTTTCTAGAATGCTATATATAATATCCTAGTGCTTTTCAATAACCTATGCGTAATAACAGTCTTAAAATAATGCAGCTATCTGGCCATGACAATATAGAGCGATAATTCTATGAAACCAGTTACAAAAAATCAAAGAAGCTAAAGAACGCGCAGTGCCAAAATCCTCTTTCCCTTTGAATCATTTCCATCATTCCTTTATTCTGAAAACTGGTTTTTTTCACTTGTATTTGGTATGCTCTTTTCAGCCAAGAACCCCATTAAGTAATATAACCCATATGTGTATAACAATTCCAGTTCTGTACAAAGCTGATTTATAAGTTCCAACTAGTATGTATAACATTTTGATTGCTTTAATACCTAGAGACATACAAGATGAGTGGATGGCTTTTAGCTTTGGCCAAAATACAATTTTTGATGAGTTTTTTAAAATTAAGTTATGCTTCATTCTATAGTATTATTTTCTCCAGCTGCAGCAATGATGATAATGACAGTATGATGTAGAGAAAATTAAAAGTTGTCCTTTAACAGACAAAATAAAAAAGCTTTACCACTGTAGCTCAATGTTTATTCAAATCCTTGTGAAACCTTTTAGGGACTCTTTACAAAGTTACACTGCATTCTCACGGGTATACAATAATCTCTCTCTATAATTTGAGGAATAAACTATATCATGCAAAACTTGATATATTTAGAAACAATTTTAACAATTTCTCTTTAAGATTAAGCTTAGTTTAGCTGCTCAAGAGTGCAAAAGAATAGGATACACAAGTATATTCTGTCTGATTTTTTAATTGGGTTTGTACATCAGTTCCAATATTTTTGAACTTCAAGAATACTAAAACCTGAAAAAAATTGTTATTGACCAGTAATATATAGTTTTCAGACATCTCTGTGTATAAGGCTGCTGAAAAAAAAAGAAAAACAACAAAACTCTTTTCTTGCATATCCTCATATGGTGTTTTTTTTTTTTACAAATTAGGCATAACAGAGACTTCTCTATTACTTATACAATCCATGGTTAGAAGCATAACTTACAAGGAAGAATCAACATAACTAAATAAAATTAGGTTGCTATCCTCAATTAAAAATACCTGCTTTTTCACCTATTAAAATAACAATTCTTACTGTGTGTGTGTGTGTGTGTGTGTGTGTAGCCAGTTTGGTCTAATGGTTAAGGTACCAGACTAGACACAGGAGATTGTGAGTTCTAGTCCCACTTTAGGCATGAAAGCCAGCTCAGTGACTTTGGGTCAGTCATTCTCTCAGCCCAACCTACCGCAAGGGATAGTTGTTGTGGGGAAAATAAGAGAAGGGAGGAGTATGTTCATCACCTTGAGTTATTTATAAAAATAATAAAGATGGGATATAAACTATGAAGAATAAAAAAGCATGTTGATTCTATATTTATAGTTTAAAAATCTACCTGTTCCTGAAGACTGAAGTTCATATAGCTTGATTTGGGTTGAGTGCTTGACTCAGTACTTATGACAGGAAGAGAAATCTGCAGAACACAATCAGAATCAATCTTTTTATGTAACATGATCAGAAGAAGCAATAGTTAGATAAATAAATATGAGGTTGAAGTTTTAACTTTAATTTTAAACTTGCAGAATATTTTAGAATAGTTTTCTAAATTTCTACTTTTCAGTGAAGTAGGGATTCAGAAGAAAAATGAATAAATATAATAAATATTTAAACAGGAAACTAAACTTTAGTTTAAAAAGAAGCAAATTTTGTTATATGGACCAGAATATGAATTCCATTGACCCTGGAAAATGACAGCCAGAAGTCAAGGAATGTGAGAAAACATAAGATATAGAAGGAAAATTGTCATCAAATGGCAACTTGTGGAAATACTTCATGAATAACTAACATAAAATTAACAAGATCAATACTGTTCTTAGTATTTCCATACTGATCAACCTCTTTTTTGTTGTTAGTCTTTTTAGTATTTATTTAAACAAAAATATAGCTGCAAATTTACAATTAGGATTTTTAATTTACCCAAATTTACAAGTGAAAGTATTGTTTGTCTACTGGATTCTACATAACTACAGGTAGTCCTCAACATGACCACAACTGAGCCCAAAATTTCTCTTGTTAAGTGAGACATTTGCTAAATGAGTTTTGCCTCATTTTAAGATCTTTCTTGCTTCAGTTGTTAAGTGAATCATTGTAGTTGATAAATTAATAAGCCAGTTGTTAAGTTAATCTTGCTTCCCCACTGATTTTGCTTGTCAGAAGGTCGCAAAAGATGATCATATGATCTTGGGACACAGCAATGGTCATAAATATGAACCAGTTGCCAAGTATCTGAATTTTTTTTATATATATAAAATTTTTATTATTTTTAATTAAAAAACAAATACAAATGATGCATCTACAAACACCAACAACAAGAAAAGAAAAATCTTACTCAAAATATTTCCGGATACCCCCGGCAGTCCCCGCCTTGCCTCCATCCTCATCCACTTCCTTCCTCCCTCTAACCCCACAACTTCTCCTCCTTCCTCCTACCACTCTACATCCCTTCCACCTTCTAACCACCACATCGAGTGCAATTTGGGGAACCAGCCGGGAATATTTTCTTATTAATAAAGAATCTTACTCAAAATATTTCTGAATACCCCCGGCAGTCCCTGCCTTGCCTCCACCCTCATTCACTTTCCCTCTCTTTCCTCCCCCTAGCCCCACAACCTCTCCTCCTTCCACTTCTACATCCCTTCCACCTTCTAGCCACCACATCGAGTGCAGTTTGGGGAACCAGCCGGGAATATCCTCTTATTAATACAATTCCATTATATACCTATAATTATTAAAGACATCAATTTATAATTTCCCCTTAAACCCCTCCCCCCCCCGACTTCCCACAACTAATACAGGATTCAACACCTCATAAAGCAATCAGTTAGAAAAAAAGACTTTAACTCAAATAAAAAAAAACAAACATAATTATCCATCTTCCCCAAATCCAAACATCTAAAAATTAAACTCTACCATTTCTCTTATAATCATTCAAATATCTTAATCCCTATAAATGCAAATTTTAAATTCTTTAAAATAATATAATTGGATACATATATAACATTAATCATATAATGTCTTATTTTTCTTATTTAAATCCTTTAAAATAATACAGTTATATTTATATATATCATTAATCATCTTAAATTCCAACAAACATTTTCCTTAAATACAAATTTTAAATTCTTTAAAATAATATAATTGCATACATATATAACATTAATCATCTAATATCTTATTTTTCTTATTTAAATCCTTTAAAATAATACAATTATGTTTATATATATCCTTAATCATCTTAAATTCTAACAAACATTTTACTAATTTCTTTAAAATATAGTTGCATACATATATGACATTAATCATCTAATATCTTATTTTTCTTATTTAAATCCTTTAAAATACTACAATTATGTTTATATATCCTTCATTTCTTCCCAATTTTCCATTCTTTTTCACATACAAAATCAGTCAAAATCAATAAGCCTTCAGCCTTTTACACCTTAATCCCAATAAGTGCAAATTTTAAATTCTCTATAATAATATAATTGCATACATATATGTCATTAATTTAAAATAGTACCGTTATATTTATATATATCCTTAATCCTCTTGAATTCCAACAAATATTTTACTCATCCAAAAATTTAAAAAACATAAGCTTCAAAAATACTCCTTTTTCCCAACTCTCCATCTTACATTTCTTCCCAGTTTTTCATTCTTTTTCACATCATTAATACAAAATCAATCAAAGTCAATAAGCCTTCAGCCTTTTACACCTTGTTCCTTTTATATTTTATAACGTGTCCGAAGTTTTTGCAAGTAGTAGGCCTGTAAGCTTCTTCCAAAAACCCAAGCAGCAACATCTTCAGCTGGTTTTCTCCGATGCAAAACCCATAGATTAATTCCATATAAACACTTTTTCCCCAAGATTTCACCCGGAAAATACACCAAAACCATAACCAAGTCTATTACCACTTCCTTTCCCAGCTTCTCAAACTTATCAATTTCCAAATCTCCACGATTTTGCACATCATTCTGGAATATTTTCATAAGAGCTTTTTCAACCTCTGGAACTATGAGCCTCTGGNCCCCAAAAAAATTACTTTCTCACTTTTTTTTTCTTTTTCCCCCAGTTCCGGAGCCATTTTAAAACCATTCTTCAAATTTCTTTAAGTATCATCAAAAAGAGTAACAATATTAATGTCACCAATCAGTAAACATCATGAATTCATTGCGGTTAAAACTTTCCAGAACCGGAGAAGCAACAATGTATCTGTTGATAACCAGACGAGACTAAAAGTAAAAAGCGAAAGTAATCCAGAGAGACGGCAGATCCGCAGCCATTTTCTCTCACTTTAAATCATCGCAAAGTAAAAAAAGATGTTTATAATTTTCAGAGTCAAAGTCTCGAAATAAACCATTATATTGCCAAACTCCTGCATAGTTCTGTCTGCTTATAATTTTAAATCCAAATACCTTTAATCGCAGCGGTGGGAGCTGCATCTGGCTTCGCTCCTAAAGAAAGGAGCGAAGGCGTCTTGGGGCGCGGAGAACGTCCTGACTCCGGGCGAGCTAACATCTTCCACCCCGGATTAAAACAAAACCGGGGCAAAAGGAAGCTCTAGCCCTATCTGGACATACTCACCCCTCCCTCTTCGCCCGAGGGACGAGGTTCCGAGCCGAGAGACAGCTGGAAAACGCTGTCTCTTCAGGCTTTGATGCGCTCCCGGACGGGCGGCTAAAAAAAGCCACCATGCGATGCAGCCTGTCACCACCGGAAGTCCCAAGTATCTGAATTTGATCACATGACCATGGGATGCTGCTAAGGTCATAACTGTGAAAAACAGTCATAAATCACTTTTTTCAGTGCTGTTCTAGCATTGAATGGTCACTAAATGTTGTAAGCTGAGGACTACCTGTATTCAGGAATGCCCAATATTTTTGGCTGATAGAAATAATGGATGTTTGAAGAGTTTGATGTGAACTGAAGGGCTGCTGAGGAAGTCTTTTGCTTACCCAGTTATAAAAAAAATCTAGTGGTGGTATTACCACTCTTAAAACAAAAGAAATCAGTGTGATCCAGATATTGGTCAGTAGCCCTCAATCATATTATTATTTCAAAAATAAAGTAAATTCTAGTGTTCTGCATAAATTAGACACATACTTTTAAAAGATTATTTCCAATAACAAAACAATCTTGAGAAGGGCCTTCAATGGGTAATATGTGAACCCTTCAATTCTTCAGAATTCATTAAGCCTAACATTGTTCTGAGTTTTTTGATTCTTTGCTATTTTCCACTTATAATCTACTTTTTCCTCTCAGGTTTATTTTTAGACTACAATAACTAAGTTTTGCAAACAATGACTGAACTTGTTCTGATAGGCTGAAATAGTAGTAGTCTGAAAATATTGTGTGTCATAAAAGGCATCATAATCAAGTGAAATTTATGCATCCTTATAGATTCTACTATTTTTGTTGGTTTTTTGTTTTTTGTCTATCAGTTTTTATTCCTGACAAGCAACTGGACAAGTTCTATACAGTTTTCCTGGCAGGAAGTAGTTTGCAATGAAAGTTAATGGCCCGAGGTCACTTAGTTGGCTTTGTGATTAAGACAGGACTAGAACTTACTGTTTCCTGGTTTTTTGCTTGGTGCTTTACTATAGTATTTTTATATTATTATATGTAAATTAAAGGGATTATAGTAGCCTGATTTTTTACAAGCCATATAAAAGTTAAAGCAGCAAATGATAGTATGTAGAAGTTTGAGCATAAGCTTAGACAAAAGTCCTACACTTATTTGCAAAAGAATATGTGCCACAGAACATGGAGGAAATTATTTCTGAGTAAATCTTTACAAGACTACATTCTTTAATGAAAATGGAAAAGAAAAAAATTATCCATTATTATTCCAATAAAATTAGAAACATTTGGGACAGTAATCCACTTCACTATATGTTTAACTGATTAAACAAGTATTTGCGAAGTATGATTATTACAAAATGCTTTATGCTGTATAATATTCAGCCCTCACCACCTAATCGGCAATGTCTGCGACATATCTACACTTATAGACACACTTACTTATGGAAGACATATAGAAATTTCCTTTTGTAAACATTATAAATATCAATTAGATTTGATTTACACCTGAAAGTGTGATAGAAATAAAAAAATGGTTAATATAATAATATTGGGCAGAATTCATCAGTAATCTTAAAGATAGTATCTCGAAGACAAGCAATTAAGCTTTATTAGAAACTATCATTTAGACTCCCAAAATAAGTTTCAATGTGTAGGAATCTTTTTTTAAACTGCATTTTGCATAACAAGAGCAGGATTAACCAACTATTATTATATGAAGAAAAGATTCAGAAAGGATAGGACTGGCTGTACTGGTCAACTGATATTTTCAATTCCTTAAGTTCTATCAACAAACACGTTACTAAAATGTACAAAAAGTACTTGTAAGTTATAATATTAAAAGGTCGCTACATACAGGTAGTCTTTGACTTTGTTTAGTGATTGAATCACTGAAAATTATTTGGATTATTATTGATTACTGATTATTTGGAAAAATAATTACAGAATTTATAACAGTTTATTTGGAAACATTTTCTCCATCCGCTTTTCCCTTTGATTACTATTATTTTTAAACTATAGGATGTCTTGTTCCTAAAATTATAATTAACAATGCTGCCATTGTCTTGTGTGTTTTGATGAATGGTTGGCAAGAAAAAATTCTTTTTATCTCTCCCTTTTAAGGTAGATATTAAGCATAACATCATGCTGAAATTATTAACATACCTGTGATACAAAGGGCCTGGGAGGTAGAGCAGGTGGTGGTGGTATCCAGCCTGATCTAACTGTTAAAACCAAAGGACAAAAATAACACATATGAATGTAATGGGTAGCCATATGTGTCTAGCAGGACAATTTAACTTCACAAAAGTTAATTTAATAATACAAACTTGAACAATTTGTTACCATACTTCCGTACAAACACACACACACACACACACACACACACTCAAATACCGCCCAGAGTTGGACTGAAATGGGTGGCTACAGAAATTGTAATAAATATACATACATACATATACACACACACACAGGTGTGTATATATACAACACATGTGTGTTTAAAATACAACACAGTCAATATTGATTCAGTTAAATATTGGCATAAGATATATATGCCCTGTCAGCTACACTTTTAGAAATGAAATAGAAATGAAATAGAAATAGAAGCAAAATTCCAGTATCAGCATTAATATTATATAAATAGAAACCATTCAAAGAAAATGGGATTATATGAAAAAGTAAAATTATATAGATAAGATTATTGAATATATACTATGGAGATATACATATGGAATATATACATAGAGATACTATGGCACTTGTTCTATTAAGTTTTATTTTAAAATTTGTATGAATAGATTAATTAAATAAGTAGGAAAGATTAATAAAATAATATTTATTAAACAATATGTAAGTTATCAAGAAAAATTCCTAAACTTATAAAATATTCAGTACTGTTTCTATTGCATCAGAACGATATGATGTAGATCAAATGTCAAACTCATACATTTTTAATATTCACATTGGTTTTAACATGGCAGATATCACATTTAATATGACAATCAAGTTACTGAAAGCTAAGGTGACCAATCGTCCTCCTTTTGTAAGTTCTGTCCTCTCTCGAAAATGTCCTCCTACATGTCCTCCTTTTCGATATTTGAAGACTAATCTGTAAATCTCCGTATTCGATCGATGCCAATCCGATCCGTTGTGTGTGATGTGATGTATTTGTCATGACGATTCATCAAGGCTCGGTACAGTGCATCGAGACGTGATTATGAGGCGCATGTGCTCCGCACAAAATTGTTTTGATAGAGTGCGCCGTGCGCAAGAATGCGCCGTGTACAAGTGGCTTTGTTTACTTATCGAAACACAACACGGCACACACGCACGCATTAGACTCACTTCTTTCTCAGTGAATATTCAATCATACACAGGTGAGCACAATAATTCATGTTTTATTAATTCATTATCTATTTAATAATTTCCAAATATGTATAATTTTATTTACAAGTTTATTCGCTTATGTTATTGTTTCAGTTTTAATAATTAATTTTATTTATTCATAATGAATGTTCTTGTATTGTTCGTGTAGCTCTATATTTTATTTTTAATTTTAAATTTCATTTAGGGATGGAAAAATAAAAAAAGAGGAAATGCCATTTCAACGATAAATTGAATAAGGAATTTCCATTCCTCATATCAAAGAAGGGTAACATTGTTTTCTGCAATATTTGCAGCGGAGAATTTTATATTGCAGTTGGGGGAAGAGCAGCTATTACAAAACACTTGACTACCAAGAAACATAAGCAATCATCAGATGCATCTGCTTCCAGTTGTAAAGTAACAAGTTTTTTTAAAACTTCAAATTATTCTGAAGATGAAAAACAGTTAGCTGCAACAGTCATTTGCATTTCATACCATAATTCACAGTCAAAGTTTTCATAGTATGGATTGTACAACTAAATTATTGAAAAAGTTTCACGGTGCTAAATTTTCATGCGCCAGGACAAAATGTGAGGCTATTATTAAATCAGTATTTAAAAATTACTGTGACAAAATACTTACAGAAGACTTGGAAACTGCAGCATTTGTAACGGTTTTATCTGATGCATCCAATCATAATGAAACTAAATTGTATCCAATACTAGTAAGATATTTTAGTGTTACCAAGGGCATTCAAGTAAAACTTTTAAATTTAGAATCCATTGAGGGAGAAACTGCTAAAATTTTGTCAAACCATCTATACAGAGTAATAAATGAAAACAATTTGAAATCCAAAGTTGTTGCACTAACAGCTGATAATACAAACACAAATTTTGGTGGGCAAAGATGCAAAGGGGTGAATAATGTGTATCTAAAATTACAAGATTTACTCCAAAAGAAAATACTAGGAATAGGTTGTAATGCACATATTTTGTCAAATGGAATCAACATGGCATCATGTGCCATGCCAATTGATGTAGAAGTAATAATAACTACAGTTTATTTGTATTTTAGTCATTTTACTGTTCGTGTGGCTACTTTAAAACAATTTTGTGAAGAAGTGAATGTTCAATAAAAAAAACTTAGGATATTCAAAAGTTAGATGGCTTGCTCTAACACCTGCTATAGAGCTGGTTCTACAATTATTTGAGCCTCTCTGTTCATATTTTTTAAGTTTAGACAAATGTCCTAAAATCCTGGAATCGTTTTTCAATAATGAAATATCTGAGATATTAATGTATTTTGTACATAATTAAGCATCTATTTTTCACAAAATGATTCAAAAGATTGAAGGTGAACACATTTCAGCTGCAGAAGTTAGTCTTATTTTGAATGACTTTATCCTTCAATATAAAACTCGATTTGAAGAAAAATTTCTTCCTTTAGTTATAAAAAGAAAATTATCAGACTTAGAGGAATCAAATCCAGGCATAACGGAAAACTTTATCAAAGAAGTGCAGAATTTTTACCAAACATGTTTTCAATATATCGAAGAATGGTCTAAAACAAACATCACAGGAAATAACAGTTTTCAATGGTGTTTTTTGACTTCATCGC
>NW_015386998.1:724348-739991 GCF_001527695.2 Protobothrops mucrosquamatus | reverse complement strand
ACTTTCAGGCATTTTATTAACCTAAAAGCATTTATTAAGGTTACAGAGGTGTCAGTACGGCATGGTGGATGCTTAGATCTGAGATCCTTTTCCGTTGCACATAACATTCCAGGCATTTTCCCCTCCCCTATTTTGGGGTCATGATTCACATCTTCCAATTAACTTGGAAGATGTGATTCACTTCCAGTTCCTTTTTCCCAGGCTTTCCTTATATTCTCCTCCCCTTTCACTGTTGCCTGATTTAATTATAAAAATACCAGACAGTTCTGCATATTGTCAAAGCAAGAATATACAGTATTTGCAGCGTTGACATCCGGCCCCCCTTACAAAAAGGACAGATCCTGTAAAGCAAACCAAAGCATATGTTAAGGGTTATCTTTCGGTTTGTTGGACAGATATTGTATCTTGTGTTGAGTTTTTATCTAAAGAAATGCCAGACGTTAAAATAAATGACAATTGTCTCTTTGAAGAAATTAGAAGACTGAATGTATTTTTAAATTCTGAAAAATTAATACAATGGGAAAATTGATAAAAGATGGGTGGAAATATTCAGCCATTTCAAAAATGAACTAATTCCATGTGAAAATTTATTTCTTGTTCAATTTACGTTGTGCTGCCCTGGAACTAATGCAGCAGTTGAAAGGGTTTTTTCAATTGCTAATGATTTTTGGAAAAGTGAGAAATTGAGATTGAATGTTGATACTCTAGCTCAGTGGTTCTCAACCTTCCTAATGCTGCGACTCTTTAATACAGTTCCTCATGTTGTGGTGACCCCCAACCATAAAATTATTTTCATTGCTACTTCATAACTGTAATTTTGCTACTGTTATGAATCGTAATGTAAATATCTGATATGCAGGATGTATTTTCACTGTTACAAATGGAAAAAAGTGATAAAGTACAGGTAGTCCTTGACTTACAACAATTTGCTTAGTGACTGTTCAAAGTTACAAGGGCACTGAAAAAAGTGACTTATGACAATTTTTCACACTTATGACCGTTGCAGCATCACCAGGGTCATGTGATTTACATTTCGATGCTTGGCAACTGATTCATATTTATTATGGTCACATTGTTCCAGGGTCATGTGGTCGCCTTTTGCAACCTTCTGACAAGCAACGTTAATGGGGGAAACCAGATTCACTTAACAATCATGTTACTAATTTAATCTCTCTCCCTCTCTCTCTGTCTCCCTCTTTCTCTCTCCCTCTCTCCATTTCTCTCTCCCTCTCCCTTTCTCTCTCCCTCTCCCTTTCTCCTTTTCTCTCCCTCTATCTCTCCCTCCCTCCCTCTCTCCCTCCCTCTATTTCTCTCTCCCTCCCTCTCCCTTTCTCTCCTTTTCTTTCTCTCTCCCTCTTTCCCTTTCTCTCCCTGTCTCCTTCTTTCTCCCTTTCTCCCTCTTTCTCTCTCTCCCTGTCACTTTCTCGTTCTCTCTCCCTCTCCCTCTCTTTCTCTCTCTCCCTCTCTCTATTTCTCTTTTCCTCTTTTTCTCCCTCTCTCTATTTCTCTCTCCCTCTCTTCCTCTCAAAGATCCTTAAAATCCTTAAAAGTTATGCTTGGGTGGAAGACTTTTTCTTTTACAGATGGGGTGGGTTGGCAGATAAGTACTCAAAAAAAAAAGGAAAAAAAGTGTGAATGGGCGTCCAGTAGCTAGCTTGAAGTTTGAACGACTTCTTTCTCTTGCTACCAGCTTCTAGGAGGAGCAAAAGACATCCAGCACTGCAACCAGGCACCCTGGACTGGCCATTCCAGGGCTTCCTGCACCGGCTGACTTAGTTGTCTGCAACCTCCTATTGTCGCTTGAGGGGGGGGAAGGGACATGGGCGGGAGAGATTCCTTCTTTCTCATCCGAGGAGGGAAGTTATGTTGGACCGTCAACTTTGTGTTGAGCCCCGTGGGCCCGACATTCGCGGGCAGGCGGGAACCCGCCGAGCCGCCACCTCCCCATCGCCCTCCAAAACCCCCCATCTTGCTCTGAAGGGTCTCCAGCTGGGAAAAGGGACAATTGGATGGGGGGGTGTCCTTGGAGGAGGTCGAAGCCTCCTCCACTCCGACTTTTATTCTGTCTCCAGGATCTGCTTCTCCAAGCGCCCGATCCAGCTGGCGGTCGGGATCCCGGAGGGTCGCTCCCCTCCCGCCGGCAGATACCCCGCAGGGTTTACTCACGAGTAAGGGTGAGAGTCAGTCCCGGCTCAGCCCTTTACCCCGCTAAGGCTGCGCGTTGAGTAACGGGCTCCCCGGGTTTGTTTGGTGTTTTTTTTCCCCCAACCCTTCTCCCTCACCTTCTCTTGCGCCGCAAAAGACCCTTTTTAGGATGGGGAAAGTTAGATATCTAGAAAGTGAACCTCTTCAGGAGGGAGTCGTTTAAGGACGGTGGCGGCGAGGAGAAGGAGCCTCTGGGATGCTTACTCGCAAGTAAACCCGACGGCTTCCTTCTCCACCCTCCTTCCCCAAAGTGGATTACGCATTTGGCGAGGGAGCCCGTTTTACAGCGCGCGCGCGCAGCTCCCCTTCCCCTTCCCGCGAGCTAAGAGGAGCCAAATTATTTGAGGAAGGGAGGCGCAAGCGACTGCATGCAAGCGCGATTTGGAGCAGTTCCGCGGGTTTCACAGATTCCCCGGGAAGATACGTCACGGACGCCAATGTCCGGGCCGCAGCTTCTGATTGGTGAAAAGGCTGGGAGAAGGCGGGCTGAGTCGTTCGCTCTTGCTAGCTCTACCTGGGAGGCGAGGAGTTGCTCCTTTGATGCTTTAAGTCTTATCATTCTCTGTGTTGTTTTTATCCGCCTGGAGACAGATAGAGACCATCGGAAATATGTGTTTTCCGATGGTCTTAGGTGACCCCTGTGAAAGGGTTGTTCGACCCCCAAAGGGGTTGCGACCCACAGGTAGAGAACCGCTGCTCTAGCTGCAGCACTTGCCATAAAATTAAGAATGAAGGATATTTCTTGTTCAGATATTTCCAATATATTGTTAGAAGATGATACATTGACAAAAAATATTCATTCAATGGAAAAGTACTCATTTAAATAATAATTAATAGGCATGTAAGCATAATTACAATATAAAATGTTATTGTTACAAATGTTTTTTTATTATGCATTTATCATATTATAGTGTATTCTGTATTATTGTTGCAATGAATAAAATGTTTCTTTTATTTACAATATTCTTTTTCTTCAATTTATTTGTGTCCTCCTTCTCATTGTAAAAATGTTGGTCACCTTATGAAAGCAAATATACATTTAGATATAATACAAAGTCTTAATTAATTATATGGTACCACTGGTATACGTATATCTATACCTATATGTTTACATGTGTATATATTTGCGTTAAAAGAGTCTTGGGTGCTGGAAACAATATTTTAACAATATTTAAGTATTATTTTAAATATGCTTGTGTTGGATTTTTATTTCAAGTATTCAATTTTTAATTCAAATAACAGCTATGCAGAGAAGCAGATTTATTTTTCAATTTTTCAACAGGGTTGTTTTTTCTTCGTCGGACTTAATATGCATTTTCAATTCTAAGTCACTTGTTTCCTGTAACAACTGAACAAAAGTCTGGAATGGCATTTTTAGTATTTTCTTTGAATTGTAATCTCTGTTTGGAATTTATTATTCAATTCTTTCTCATTTTCTCAGATCATAGGAAATTAAAGCATCAGTACTTTCTTCTACATATTTCCTTGGTTGGGAAAATCTTATTGACCCTTCTCTAAAGGGCACTGAATCTAGCTGCATTTTGAGAAATTGTTATCAATTTCACAGAAGACAGGGAGGCACATTTTCTCCTCATCTTAGTGCAAGTAAGAGAGAGCAGCTTATCCTCAGTCTATATTAAGATAATACTGAATGAAGTGGTGCAGGCTGGTAATTTAAGCATGTACATTAGAAATGAGTGCAACTTATTTTATTTTGTATTTAAACCATTGTTTAACTGAGTAGTCAGTAGCTGATTATTACTGTGGCAAAGAGAGCTATAACCCAAGATGAGCAATCCTTGGGAAATGTATAAAGGACAAATCTCAAAGGAATTGAAATTGATGGGAATTAAAGAAAGTCGCCATCAGCTATATAA
This sequence comes from Protobothrops mucrosquamatus, assembly GCF_001527695.2. Classification (NCBI taxonomy): domain Eukaryota; kingdom Metazoa; phylum Chordata; class Lepidosauria; order Squamata; family Viperidae; genus Protobothrops; species Protobothrops mucrosquamatus. The sequence continues at coordinate 735,909 of NW_015386998.1, read as the reverse complement.
CTAAGTTTGGAGGGGGATTAAAAACAATAGTTATTCACAGGTTGAAGTGTAATATTTCTGTACCATTTATGCTCAATTGAAAAATATGACACTCATTATGGCTTTGTTCACAACACGTTTACATTAAACCAATTTCTTTCTCAGCTCTGAAAAATATGTCATTTCTAGACATTTAGGATTTTAGCAATCAAAGCAGATAGAACAGATAAATCTGACTATACAAAATTTGAATGTAAGCTATTTATGAAAGATTTATACAATTATGTTTTGGAGTATCTGACTTTTTCAAAGTAGTAATGTTTCTGTATTATACTCAGTCACAGAGTTCTAAGTATGTAAGCAAAAATCTGAGTTCAATCAGAATACAGCTGGAAGGGACCTTGGAGGTTCTCGAGTCCAACCCCTACTCAAGCAGGAAACCCTATACCATTTCAGACAGATGGCTGTCCAGTCTTTTCTTAAAAACCTCCAGTGATGAAGCACCTACAACTTCTGAAGGCAAGCTGTTCCACTGGTTAATTGTTCTCACTGTTAGGAAGTTTCTCCTTAATTCCAGGTTGCTTCTCTCGAGTAGTTTCCATCCATTGTTTCTTGCCCTGCCCTCTGGTGCTTTGGAAAATAAGCTGACCCCCTCTTCTTTGTGGCCGCCCCTCAAACACTGGAATATGGCTATCATGTCACTCCTAGTCCTTCTTTTTTCTAGCCTGGTCATACCCAATTCCTGTAACTGTTCTTCATATGTTTTTGTCTCCAGGCCTTTATTCATCTTAGTTGCTCTTTGCATTTTTTTCCAAAGTCTCAACATATCTTTTGTAATGGGTGACCAAAACTGAATGCAGTATTCCAGGTGTGGTCTTACTAAGGATTTATAAAACAGTACTAATACTTCACTAGATTTTGATTCTATGCCTCGGTTTATACAATCAAGGATTGTATTAGCTTTTTTCGCTGCTGCCACACACTGCTGGCTCATGTTTAAGTGATCGTCCACTCAGACTCCAAGGTCCCTCTCACAGTTACAGTTTTTGAGCCAGGTTCACCTAATCTGGACTTGTACCTTTGGATTTTCCTGGCTTGGTGTAAAACCTTGCTTTTTTCCACATTAAATTTCATGTCGCTAGATAGGGCCCATTGTTCAAGTCTGTCAAGATCTTTTTGGATCTGGAGCTTGTTTTCTGGGGTTTTGGCTCTTCCTACCAGTTTGGTGTCATCTGTAAATTTGATGCGTTTCGCTTCTATTCCGTCACCTCAGTCATTTATGAAGATATTGAAAAGTACTGGGTCTAAGACAGAACCTTGTCTCAATACTGTGACAATGGATGTTCCCGCTCTGACAACTGAGGGGAATTGCAGCCATTTTTACTGTGCTTACAGCTTGCTTTTTCTGCTGTTTAGAAATCAGATGTAGAAGGGGGGATGGGGTGAATGCTTGAGCTCAACTAGCCATAACAATAATGCAGCTTTGTGGGAACTCAAGGACACAAACCGATAATGTTTTGGCAGGCTGAGGAGCTGGAGAGGAAGCCCGCGCTTCAGGCTAATTGGGGAATGTGATTTATGACTGCTTCATGGGGATGGGAATTGTAACTTGTTACTTTGTATCTGGGGAAGGGAATTTAGTTTTGGGTTCAACTATGTAGTGCCAATACTTTGTTTCCTGAATAAAATGTTTTTTAAGGAAGAATTCTTGCCTTGAAGTTCTTTAATGTGTTTCATCTATTGGAACCATGACATTAACCCAAAACTACTTTCTACTTTAACCACTTTGGGGTCCTGAGCTCCAGTCACCTTCCTGAAATCAATGGATAGGCTGACCAAGACTTGGGGAAGTTCTCAGCATGGAGAAGGAAGAAGCACCTTTAACTAGCACCCCGGCCATGGCTGCTGCCTCAGCGGAGGGAGCGCAAGTCATTGCACCGTCAGAGAAAGAAAGTTTGGAAGCTTTGCAGATGAGAGCAAGACCAAAGACGTGGGAGTTGATCTGGTCCTTGGAGTGGACCCTGCCCAGTGGAGACTCCAAGCATCTCGAGGCAACCCTGCCAAAGATGAGCTCTTCAAAAGCTTCTGAGGCCGACTTGCGGGCAGGGGCCTCTTGGGAATCACGCTCCCTGGACCGCCGGGGAACCAAGAGATTGACAGCCACTGAGGACCAGGGGAATGGAAGTACCTGTCTGCAGTCCATACCCAATCAGGAGAGAAATTAGTGGAGAGGTTCGAGGGGCTGGAAGTAAGAAGCAGGGAACAACTCTCCCATTCCTCACATGCAAGTGAACATGATGACTGGTGGAATCGACGCAAATAGGTGCCCAAGAGAAGCCCTAGCCCCACCAACAGAGCACGAGCGGCTTCCCCACATCCAAAACCACCGGCGTTAACCTCCAGCCCACTGCAAAAGAGGGGACTGGCAGCCCAGGATGTCGCTGCTCCTCAAGAACCCCGGAGCGCCACTCGCAGCACAAGAGCCCCAGCCACCAGAGAAGACTTGATCAATGTTGCTCGTCACGATCTCCTGACAGGCGCCACTGTCATGATAGCTGTAGACGGCAAGACTACGATGACAGCCTCAAAAGACGCCCTCGCTACCGAAGCCCGAACCGCCACCAATACCATCAAAGCCCAGATTGTTACCGGCATTGTGAGAGCCCTGACCATTACTACTATCGGTCACACAGCCCCGATCATTGCCATCGGTGAAGCCCGAGCCCGATGCAGAGAGAAGATCTGAATGTGGGCATTCAATGCGATTTGACTCAGCAGCTGTGTGACCTGTTGGACAGGCAGTGACAGGTTGGAGCACAGCAGTCACTGTGGGGCCTGCAGCAGTTGAGGATGCCACAACCACCGCTGGGAGATCAACAGCTGTTGGGGGTGCAGCAGCTGCCGCTGGGAGGTCGGCAACAGCTAGGAGTACAGCAGCAATTAAGGCAACTTTCGATGGCAACCCAGAGAAGCTGATTTTCTTCCTTAAAGTGCGTTCCCACATGAATCGAAATGCCAATCTTTACCCAGATCCAGCAGCTATGGTTGACGTTGTTGCAGCTAATCTAGAAGGAGAAGCATCCGAGTGGCTAAACAATTTGTACAACAAGCAGGTGCCTGAACTGATGGATCTCCATCTCTTCCTCCTGGGTTTGAGGGCCAGATTCGAGGACCAATCCATAGCCCTCAAAGCCGAGAAACAAATTCACAAGATAAAGTAAGGCGGTAGACCTGCGTTGGAATACATGTGAGAGTTTTGCAAGGTGGCAGGCTGGATCGAAAGTGTCCTGAGCAATCTCTAGTCCATCACTTCAAGGAGGGGCTAGAAGATCACCTCTCCCAGACTTGCATCTACCGGGCTGTCCCTGATCAACTGCAAGAGTGGTATCAGGCGGCAGTGAGACTAGACATTGAGCTTGCTCGTTACAAGAAACCGTCTCTTCCAGAAGCCGGACTGAAACCAGAGCAGACCAGGCAGCCGCCTCCACAACGACCCCCAGCCATCACAGCCACGGAATCCCCCAAACCATCTGCTGGCCCACCAATCAAATGCTTCAGGTGTGGACAACAGGGACACCAGGTAGCGAATTATCTGATCCCATACCCCCAACAGGGGGGTAGATTGGGACTACCAGGGAGGAAGAAACCAGCCCAACAGCTGGCAAAAGAAAAATCAAGCTGGATCGCGCAAGAACCCGTCACCCAGGTCACATTGCCCAAACAGGAGAGTGCTGAGGTCCAAGCCAGACCTACCACCGCCCTGCCCTCCTAGAACAGCGGTGATGAAGGGGAGAACGACCCGATGGTGAGGCGACCTGTTCTGCCTTTTTCACTCACTGCTAAGCTCGTAGACCCTAAGACAAGGGTACAAATGGATCTGAAAGTTCTAGTGGATTCAGGGTATTCCCGGTGCGTTATCAGTTTGCCAATTGCCCTTAAGATGGGTATACGAGCAAGATTACTCTCCAAGCCCATGAGGTTTGAACAGGCAGATGCTCTTTAATGAGAAGAACTTTAGTCACCCATCTAACTGAACTATACATTTAGAAATAGGTGAACATTGGGAGTTCATCCGTTTCGTGATGGCTCTGAAGATGACTGAGGCTGTGATTTTAGGTCTAACCTGGTTAGACAAGTGGAAACCTTTTATCTGGTGGGAAAAGGGGATGAGGATTATGAGATTGCCCATAAGGCCCAAACTGCCTCTTGATTCTGCTGACGTTACTGGAAGGCCTAAGTCATTTGTGGAATCAGCAAAGATAGCTGCCATTCCCCGGCCAGGCAAGCCACTCATTCCCAGCGAGTACCGGGATTTAATGGAGGTGTTTAATGAGAAAGAGTGCAACATCCTGCCACCTCATCAGCCAAATGACTGCGCCATTGAACTATTACCGGGAGCCAAACTCCCAATGCCGAGAATGTATGCTATGACCCCCCTTGAAATGGAGGAACTATAGCAATATGTGAACAAAAACCTAGCGAGAGGCTTCATTGAACCGGCTAAATCCCAGGTGGGGGCTCCAGTGTTATTTAAAGAGAAAAAAGATGGGTCACTTTGTCTCTGCATGGATTATAAGGGGTTAAATGCTGTGAGTATAGAAAACAAGTACTCCCTCCCCCTCCTAAAGGACTTACTAACCCATCTAGCAAAGAGGCATGTCTTCACTAAATTAGACCTAAGAGAAGCATATTACCGAGTAAGAATAAGAAAAGGTGATGAATGGAAGACAGTTCAAAGTTATGCCATTTGGACTACAGGGGCCTCCAGTTGTCTTCATGCAGCTGATCAACCAGGTGCTACACAATCATTTGTACAAGGGGTTTATTTGGTATATCTTGATGACATCCTGATATACAGCAAGAATATGGCTGGACTTCCGGTTCTGGATCGTGGCGTGTGCAGCCGAGCGGAGAGACTCCTCTCTTTGCCAGCTGCTTTCCCTCTGCCGGTAGACCCTTAATCAGGTCAAAAAGTCACCCTGGAGGGGCGACTACTGTTGAGGAGGCCCTCGTCAACTGTGGAAGGGCAGCAGCTCCTTCCGCGGTCTGAGATTGCTCCTTAGGGCCAACAGAGAAAAGATCAGCCAGTAAAATGGCCGATCACTTTGCTGCTGTAACCGAAAGTCAGAAGAACATCTAAGCATAAAGAACCACCGTGGTTGATCCGGGTGAGACTTTTTTCCCTCTCTTAGCCCTTTTCTCTTTTTTGTTTCCTGTAAAAAGCATTTTTGGAACTATTTCCCTTCTTTGAGAGAGCGGCGTTTGTTAGTGTGGGAAGAGAAGCTTTGAAAATGGAATGAAAATTAATTTTAATTGACTAGTTTCTATTTCTATTTACTTTGGGGTCTTGAAAAAATTCTTATTATTGAATTTTATTACTGGATTTAGTTTATATGTGAAGAATATTATTTTTTCCTGATTTTGTCAACGTCATTTTTGGTGTCTGGGAAGAGATTTTATAGTCTACTGAGGACACCCTGTGGAGAAATTTAAAATTGCTACTGTTTTTTTTCTGTTTGATGCTGAGGTTGGTTTTGACCTTCAGATCATCATAAAAGGGAAAAGACAAAGAAATTTCAACAGCTGTTAAACCTGTGGGGGTGGACATTGGCTAAATGTTATTAAATATAGCCTCCACTAAAAGATAACAGGACTGTTTCTAGTTACTATTGAAATGGAGAAACCCCATTTACAACTCAACTGTAAACTTATATTGGAAAAAATCTATGAAGCCACTGAGCAAATATGTCTTCAAATAAAAGAGATTACTACAGAAACAAAAAACAGAAACACTACTTTGAACTTACAAACCAACCTTCAGACTTCATTTGACTATTCTACAGACCAAAAACAACAGAAGAGGAATTAATCAACATTAAAGAAGATTCTATGTCATTCTATATACAACCTATTGAGACTCCTGATGATCAAAAAATGACTTTAACTAAACCATATACAATTTCAAAAGTAACAGAAATGGATGTGCAAATACAACTGATTGAGAACTATGATAATTTTGATAACCAACCACTAACCACAAAATTGGACAAAATTGGAGTGTCTTTCTCAACAGATTCAAATGTCAAGACTTGAACTTTTAAAACAACAAGGGATTATCTACAAAGGAGTCAGGTTCCTAAAACAGAGGAGGGGATGTTCTTTCTTGACTCAAATGATACCACGAGGAATAAAGAGAGATTTATTTGTTGATATAGAGGCTGTTATGGAAAGCTGCTTGGCACAAAAAGAAAGCTAGAATAAGACTTCAGAGTGTGACCTAAAATTGTATGCAATGGATTTAAAAGGCTTTTTAGACATGGATTGACTCAAGGTTTAAGATTGGTAAATAAAGTGTTAGAGATCTTGATTGAATAAAGATTAATTAAATATGTGAACATAGTAAGAAGATGTTTTTTCTGTATTGATATTTTTGTTGTGGATATAACAATTATTCAGATTGGATTTAAATTTTACCGAGTGGGTTAAAAGAGTTTTATATAGATATTGATTGATGGATGGATTATAGATTTAAAATAGAGTAGAAATGTAGTTTTTGGAGTAATATTCTTGTTTTTAGGAAGGACAGCTATTTTCTAATGGAAGGAGAATAAGAGTGATTTCTGATAAAAGAAGAAATGATATTAATAAATGAGTTACTAAATTAAAAAATAGAATACTTGTAGAAAATACAAGAATGTTATGGTTGAAATAATATCTGTATTTTAGAGATAAGGATTAAGTCAAGGAAAAAGGAAAAGGAGAGACACCTGAAGTGTTAATAATATGTTTATCTAAACCAAATTGGAATATAGTAATTGTAAATAGTAAAGCTTAAAACAGGATTTGGATTTATATAGATGAAATGTTATTGATGATTGTTTTGATTGATTGAACTTTATTGAAAAATACATTAATTTGAATATATTATATTATTTGAGGGAAATAGAGAGGGAGTTTTTAATGATTTAATCTGAGTTACATATGTATGATTTTGTTTTTGGATAATTGATTACCCCATCACCACATTGTTTCTCAAGCATCTTGTTGTAAAAATAAAAAATCAATAAAACTTGTTTTAAAAAAATATGGTTGACCATGTGAAACTAGTGCGAGAGGTGTTAAAGAAATTGTTGAGTGCCAAACTATATGTTAAATTGTCAAAGTGTGAATTCCATCAGACCCGACTGGATTGTTTGGGCTATAGAATTTCCTGTGAGGGCACTGAAATGGATCCTAGAAAAGTAAAAGCTGTAATCAAACGGCAACCCCCAAAGACTCGCAAACAGCTTCAAAGCTTTCTGGGGTTTGCCAATTTTTACCATCAATTCATCCCCTCATTTGCCGAAATTGCTTTACCTCTCACGGATTTGTTAAAAACCAGCAAAGATGGGGGAAAGCCACGACCAGGCCAGCCGCTAACATGGACTATGAACTGTCAAACTGCTTTTGAGAATTTGAAAAGACTGTTTGTGGTCGAGCCGGTCCTAACAAACCCCTGCCAGGGGAGCCCCTTTGTGATCCAAGCCGATGCCAGCAACATGGCAGTCGGAATTGTACTATTGCAAAAGAACCATGAGAGGGTCTTGCAGCCCTGTGCCTACACCTCAAAAACGTTCACTGACTGTGAGAGAAGGTAGGCAGTGTGGGAGAAGGAAGCTTTCGCAATTCATTGGGCTCTGTTAAACTGGTGGCACTACTAGAAGGGAACAAGGTGCCTTTCGAAGTATGGACTGATCACAAAAACTTAGAGGCACTGAAAACCCCTCGCAAGCTTTCCCCTAAGAAAGTATGGCGGGCACAGTATTTTAACCGGTTTAATTTCACCCTAAAGTACATACTGGGAGGGGGACTTTTTAGCTGACGCTCTATCAAGGTTGCCTCAGTACAAGAGCCAGCTAAAGAGATTAATGAATCAATCATACCTACACTGCAAATTACATTTCAATTAATGCCGCGAACAATCCCATCTTCGAGATTCCCAAACCCCGATGATCCTGGGACAAGAAAGCTAAAGCAGGAACTCCTCAATGATCGATGGTTTAAGGACAATCAAAGTACCCTGATGTGTAGGGATGGATTGGCTTACAAAGGGGGGAAATTGTATTTGCCCGAAACCCTCCGCCTCCATGCTCTCCAGCGCAGTCACAATGTGAAACAAGCTGGACACTTTGGCTATTTGAAAACGCTGCATTTGATTCATTGGCAGTTTTGGTGGCCGAGTTTGAAATGGAACGTAGAAAACTACATCAAAAGCTGTGCTGTGTGTGCCACTGGGAAGAGAATTCCGGGGATGCCCCCTGGATTATTACAACTGGTCGCGGACTCTTCCCAGCCATGAGAAGAAATTACTATGGATTTTATAGTTGAGTTACCTGAAAGTAGAGGAAATATGGTGATTTGGACTGTGATTGATCTTTTCTCGAAGCAGGCTGATTTTATAGCCTGCAAAGGACTCCCGTCAGCCCAGAGACTGGCCAAGATGTTTCTTAAGCACATTTACAGACTGCACGGCGCGCCAAAGCGGATAATCTCTGACGGGGATACAATTTACGACCAAATTTTGAAAGGGTTTTCTCAAATTAATTGGCTCATCGCAGGGGTTGTCATCAGCTTTTCACCCGTCTACGAATGGGGTGGCTGAAAAAGCGAACTCGATGGTGGAGCAGTAGCTCAGATGCTATGTGGACTATCAACAAATGAACTGGACTGGCCTCCTCCCTTTCATGGAGGTGGCTTACAATAACACTGTTCACAGCAGCACCGGTTTTATGCCTTTTAAAATTGCCACGGGAAAGGAATTCAAACCAATAGCTGAGTATCCTCAGGGACCCTCTGCCTCCCAAACTCTTGACCAGTGGGTGAAGGGGTGGGGGGAGGTTTGGGACAAAATGAAACTCGCTCTGAAGAAAGTTTCCGAGACGTATAAAAAACAAGTGGATAAAAAAGGGCTCCCCAGAGGTCATTTCATGTTGGGGGAAAAGTTTACTTATCCACCAAATATTTAAGACTCAAGTTGCCTAGTAAGAAATTGGGACCAAAATACATCGGTCCTTTCCCATTGTAAAGATCATAAATCCAGTTATGGTGGAGTTGAAGCTTCCCCGTCTTTTAGGGAAAGTCCACCCTGTGTTCCATTGTAGTCTATTAAAACCTTTTTGGGGTTCTACTCTACGACCTCCCCCTCAACAGGCACCTGGACCTCTGGTAGTAACCAGACAGACACATTATGAAGTGAAGTGTATTCTTGATTCTAGACTTTATCAGCGAAAGTTACAATATTTAGTACTGTGGAAAGGATACCCATTATCCGAGGCCTCGGAGTTCTGATTTGTTTGGTCTTGTCTTTCGGAACCCTGACATTAAACCAAGTCTCATTCAAAATGCTTTCTTTCTTGGGGTGCTGAGCCCCAGCTGCCTACCCACCACTTTGGGAGGACAGCGAAGACTCAGTGATGATCTCGCTATGGACAAAAAAGAGGAATCCACTGCTGGTCTCAGCGGGGATTCGGGTATCAGAGCTCAAGCAGTTGCTCTGACCATCGAAGAGGGTCTGATGATGGGGATCCGCCAAAAAGCCGGATAATCCAGCCAGAGAAGTTGATGCCTCAAGAGGGGACCGCCATTCTAGCAGAACTCTATCAATCGGAACTGATCCCTTGGTCTTTTCTATCAGAACCCTGACACTAAGTATACTATGTCCACAGCATCTCTCTGGTCTACTAAGTTAGTCACTTTGTCAAAGAATGAAATAAGATTGGTTTGGCATGATCTGTTTTTAACAAACTCATGCTGGCTACTTGTTATAAATTTATTTGTTTGTAGATGTTCACAGATCTGATTTTTGATTATTTTTTCCAATATCTTCCCAGGTATTGATGTCAGGCTGATTGGTCTGTAGTTTCCTGGTTCTGTTATTTTTTCTTTTTTGAATATGGGAACTACATCAGCTCTTTTCCAATTCTCTGGCAGTTTCCCGGTGCTCCAGGATTTTTTTAAAGATATGGTACAATGGCTCTGAGATAACATCTGCCAGCTCCTTCAGAACTCTGGGATGTAATCCACCAGGTCCTGGTGATTTTTTAGAATAGAATAGAGCCGGAAGGGACATTGGAGGTCTTCTAGTCCAGCCCCCTAATTCAAGCAGGAGAATTTATATTGATCAAGATCAGATAGGTGTTCTCTAACCATTTTCTTGCTTATTTTAATTTTTATTTCTAGTCTGTCTTTTAAAGTTAGGTTTTTGGTAGGTTGGACTATAGTTTCTTTTTGCGTGAAAACTGATGCAAAGAATGAGTTTCTTGCTACTGCCTGTTACTTTCTTCCCATCTTCTCTCTTTAGTGGACCATCTGTTTCCTTGACTTTTTGCTTGTTATTTATATGTGGAAAGAAACTTTTTTTTATTATCTTTGACTTTGCTTTCCTGATTCATCTCTGCAGATTCAAGCTTTCCTTTTTTGTACTTATTCTTTCTGTCTTTCAGTTTGTCAGAGAGATCTTTGTGCAATCATGCTGGTTTCTTCTTGGATTTCTTGTTGAAATTCAAAGAGTTTGTCTAAAATAACAGGCAAGCAGTTCAGTGCTGTTAATGATGGACCTTTTTCACTAGGTTGTATGTTTTATTTTTTTATTAGTTTATAATATATAATACAAAAATACAAAAGAAAATAGTAGGAAAATAAGGGAGGGAAAAGGGAAGGGAAAAATGTGGGGCAAGGGGAAATAAGAAAGAAAAGGCATTGACTTCCGACTCTGTTTGGTGCAGTAGAATAAGATAACGACATCAAACCTCCAATTTTTACTTTTACATAATATTATAAACTAGCCACTTCTACAACAACAAACCTATTAATCAGTAAAATCCCAAATCAAAGTTTAATTTTTTTTCCACCTCAAGCACAAAGTCCAGAAGCAATCTGCTATTTCCATCAACTTTTGCAACCATTCATCCATTGTAGGAATCAAAGTGTCCTTCCATTTTTGTGCATAAAGTAATCTTGTTGCCGTCAACGTATATAACTACAAAGTTCCAATTTTTTTCCAAATCTTTTTCCATTAAACCCAGAAGAAAAGTTTCTGGTTTTATCTTTATATTCACTTTGAGAATCTTCTGTATTAATCTTCTGTCAAACCCATATCTCTTTTTATCTATTTTGAATTTCATTTCATTTCATTTTATTCAATTTGTATCCCGCCCTTCTCCTGAAGGACTCAGGGCGGCTCACAACATTTTTTAAAAAACAAAGACAAACCCACACACCCCACCGAATAAAACCAAATTAAAACCAATATTTTAGTGTTGTGGTAATTAAAATTTCTAAGAAACCCAATTTAAAAATCCTCCCTAGGCCAGGCCCGCTTGTTGGAAAAGCCATGTCTTGAGGACGCGGCGGAAAGTAAGGAGATCCGGAATCATCCGGATCTCGGGGGGTAGTTCATTCCAGAGGGCAGGGGCACCCACAGAGAAGGCCCTCCCCCTGGGGGTCGCCAGTCGACATTGCTTGGCCGACGGCACCCTGAGGAGACCCACTCTGTGGGAGCGTACCGGTCTATGGGAGGGAATCTGTGGCAGAAGGCGGTCTCG
>NW_015386998.1:721056-723135 GCF_001527695.2 Protobothrops mucrosquamatus | reverse complement strand
GGCCCTCCCCTCCAGGGGATCCCCCCCCCTCAATTGAAGGAGGGAGCGGGTCACCCTGAAGAGGGCGGCCGGGCGGTTATCTGATGACGCGATGAGTGAGGAATAGTAGTTAGTCTTAGTCACCCTCATCGCCACTAGGTAGGATCTAACATGTATCCTTACCTGTGTTCGATCGGATTCGGTTCGGCTGGCCCTCCAACTGCTCTCTAGGCGTCTTTCTTTCAATTTTAAATATGTAAACCAATGGCAGATACATCCTTCTGATTTTAACTCCTCTTTGGGTTTGAGGACAGGATCACCAAAATTAAAAAATATTATTTGACCATAAGTCCACCAGTCTGGCTTCACCACCATTTCCTTTCTAAAAATAGCTTCCTGGGGGAGAGGCATCTTCACAAAAAATCTTGTTTTATATTTATTCCAAAGTCTTAGGATGGCATGCCTAACAAAATGGTTATTAAAATCAACATTTACTTTAACATTGTCACCATAAATAGCTATGCCATCTAAATCTTAATTCATGGCCGTCTAAATTGAGTAACCTCTTATTCTGAAGATTAACCCACTCTTTTAGCCAGACCAAACAACAAGCATCAAAATATAATTTCAAGTCTGATAAACCCAAACCTCCTCATTCCTTAGCATTTTTATCTAATTCTGGTCTCGTACCCTTTTGAATTTCATAGAGTTGATTAAGTCCCTATTAATAATTATCTTTGCTTGCTATAATGTATAAACTGCTTTAATCTCTTGGATAAAATTTGCCCCAAAGTCTATGTCTTCCAAAACTTTAAACATAAAAGCACAATTTAAATTATCAAAGGCCTTCTCTCTATCCAAGAATATTAAAGCTGCCTATTTCTCATTGTGATGTTGTAAATATTCAAGTAATACTCAAAACAGTCCTCACATTATCCCTTAACTGTCTTTTTGGCAGAAAGCCAATTGATCTTCATGAATATACCTTCTTTAGTCTTTCTGCCAGAATTGCAGCTAATTCTGCAATTTTTTCCCCCTAGATTCCAATTACAAATTGCTGGAAGTGAATATAGAATTCAATTGACTTTAATTTTTGAAGGAATACAAAAATACTGCTTTCCATTAAATATTAAGTATTCCAGGTCTCCTCTATTAAACAATACCATTTTATGGGAACAAGATGTGTCCCAGCATCTGCCTGACCTGAGATTCTGATGGTTCCAACTCTCTTGTTTCTAAAAGACTATTAAAACCTGGTTCCATTGAAATTAGCAGTCTTGGGTTTTGTTTTGTTTTAAATTAAATCCAAAGTAAAAAAAAATCTAGACAGCTGAGAGCTATTACTATCATTGTCACCACCACCACCAAACCTCATAAACTATGCTAACATATAGTCATGTTCTCTTCAGCCATATTTGGCCACATATAATTAGCAATGTATTCAAACTACAAAGAATTTGTGATACATTATGAGGTATAAAAAGATACTTAAGAGGCTACAATAGCTGATTATCATATGGTATGGTCAAGGAATTAAAATGGGTTAATGTTGCTTTGATAATTAACAAGAGTTTGTTATCTTCAACAATACACTATTGTATCAATATAAAAACAGGTACATGCATGATATCATTTCATTTATTATTTGCATATTACAGGTAGTCTTCAACTTACAACTACAACTGAGCTCAACATTTCTGTTGTTAAGCAAGACATTTGTTAAGGGAGTTTAGTCCCATTTTATTATCTTTCTTGTCAGTTGTTAAGTGAATCACTGCAGTTGTTAAGTTAGTAATAAGGTTGTTAAATGAATTGGTCTTCCCCCCTGACTTTGTTTGTCAGAAGGTCGCAAAAAGGGATAACATGATTCCGGGACACTGCAACCATCATAAATATGAGTCAGTTGATAAGCATCTGAATTTTGATCATGGGGATGCTGCAATGGTCATAAGTATGAAAAATAGTCATAAGTCATTTTCTTCAGTGCTGTTGTAACTTTGAATGGTCACTATAAGAACTTGTAAGTCGAGGACTACCTATACTTTGGCTAAAAAGGTCAGTCTCTAGTAACTTGGGTGTTCTCCTGGATTCGCGGCTGAC
>NW_015386998.1:709679-720846 GCF_001527695.2 Protobothrops mucrosquamatus | reverse complement strand
CAGCTCGCGGGACTGGCCTAAGGGATTTTAAAGGGGTTTTAATTACTTTTAAATTGGACGTATTTAAATATTTCTTTTTAATCGATTTTTAATTAGATGTATAACATGTTAGCATTTTATCTATTGTCAGCCGCCCTGAGTCCGCAAGGAGAAGGGCGGGATATAAATGTAATTAAATAAATAAATAAATAAATAAACTCTACTGAAAAGTTTGCAATTGATGCTACATAATTTCTTTGTGGCATTGGTTTTATTATGTTTCAGTTAGATATTTAAATTATCAACTAGATAGCAGCTACCAAGGATCACCTATTTAAATACTCCATGTACTACTACAGCAGTATTTTTAAAATTATTTTCTTTCAGGTTCTTTTCCCACTTTTAAAAATTATGGAAGACCCCAAAATAATTTGAATTTGTATAGGCTACATACATTAATGTTTACCATATTAAAAGTATAATTGATGCATTTGCTGCTACTACGACTTCTTATGATCGTTTGATATGATTTTAATACTGTATTATTTTTCAACAAAACCTACTGTAGCTTTATTTTTGCAGACCCTTGAATAGGTCTTGGAGTTCTAGAAGCACATTTTAAAAAACACTATACTATGAATCAAAAAATTAACAACATAGACTCTCAACTAGAAAACTTTAAACAGATGATCACAACAAATGAACAAAGAATTCAAAAAATAGAAGATAAGTCACTAGAGACTGATCAAAAGTTGGCAGAATTGAAAGATGAGAACCAAAAGCTGATGCAGATTAATAGAGAAATGGAAGACACAATTGCAGTTATGGAAATGGAAAAGGCATCTTATTTCCTAAGATTCCAAAATATAATAGAGGACAAAGAAGAGGATCTTGCGGAGCTGATAACGGAGCTATTGGATAAAGCAATGAAAATCGGGAAACAACAAATGAAAGGAGAGTTAGATCAAATACTTTGAGTCAATTCAAGCTATGCGAGAAGAAATAAAGCCCCCAGAGAGGTACATGTTAGATTTGTTAAAAGATCCATAGGGATGAGATTTTGAGAAGAGTGAGAGATGATCCTTTGCGATAAAAAGAAAAAGAGATTGTAGTCCTGAAACAGATTCCAAGGAGAATAAGAGAAGTACAAAGAGAATATCAATTCCTGACTAGAAAATTAACTGAAAAGGAGTGAATTTCAGGTGGCTGATTCCAAAAGGGATTCTAATTAATTGGGATTGGAAAGGATACAGATTGGATACACCACATAAGGCAATGGAGTTTTACGATAATCACAGAGTTTTTATGGAAGAGAAAAGTTCTAAACCCCATCCAGAGAGAGAAACAAAGAAACAGGAAGAAACAGAAGGAGCAGCCAAGCCAAGGGAAGAAGGAGAAACTGAAAATACAAAGACAGAAGAAGTGATAGGAGCAAGAGAACAGAGACAGAAAAGAACAACTAGAAGGTTAAGACCTATATATAATTGAAGGAGATGGAGAAGGAAAATGGGATTCTTACAATGAATGTAAATGGATTGAACTCCCCTATAAAAAGTAAAAAAGTTTTTACGCGATTACAAAGATTAAAAATGGATATAATTTGTCTCCCAAGAAACACATATTAAGAAGACACTACAAACTGTTGGAGTAACCGAAAATTGGGAAACTTCATTGTGCATTAGCTCAACAAAAGAAAAGAGGAATAGCTCTATATATTAAAGAAATAATGAATCCCAAACAAAACTATGCAGACAAAGAGGGAAGAATATTGATGGTGGAAATAATGATAAACCAAAAACAATATTGATAGTAGCAATATATGCACCTAATAACAAACAAGAAGAGTTCTATCAAAAACTGCATAAAAAAATAGTGGAACTGGAATACCAAAATATTTGTTTAATGGGAGATTTTAATGCAATAGCAGATGGAACACTGGACTATAAAAGAAGTAAAATAGGGGGGAAAGGAAAAAATATACTCCCTAAAACTTTTTTTAAAATGGCAGAAGAAATTTGTATTCAGGATACATGGAGAGAAAAGAATCCAAAAAAATTACAATACACCTTTTATTCAAATAGACACAAATCATGGTCCAGAATTGATATGATATGGATATCTCCTGAACTAAGCACAATTATACAACAGATCGAGATAGAACCTAATATATGGGCAGATCACAATCCAACAAAGATGACTTGGAGATGAACTGAGAAAAAATTAAGATGGTCTATGAATAAATTTTTACTAGAGGAGAAAGAATTTATACAAACAGCAACAAAGGAAATGGAATTCTTTTTAAAAATAAATAAAAAAGAAGAAACATCTCTTCAAAATGTATGGGACACGACTAAAGCATACTTCAGAGGGTTGGCTATAACTTACATGGCAAAAAAGAATAAAGAAAAAAAACAACAGTTAAAACTACAAGAAGAACTTAAGAAATTAGAATCAGAACTACAAATAGACTCACAAAAGAAAATACTTAAAAAACAAATGGAAATAATAAAACATAAAATAAATTTAGCAGAGGCCAAAAAAGGGCGCAACAAATTAAAAGACCTAAGAAGAATTTTTTTGAAAATGCTAATAAACCGGGGAGGTTGCTAGCCTACAAACTGAAAAAAGAAAGAAAAAAAAGTGATAAATAAACTACAAGACTCAAAAGGAGATTTACAGTTTCAAAATGCACGATCAAAAAAATAATTACTTTTATGAGACACTTCACAATACAGAGGAAACTCCACAAGAAAAAATCAAGCACTATATTAAAAAAGCAGATTTATCAAAAATTCCAGAGAATATACAAAATATTTTAAATGAAAAAATATCAATGATGGAGATGATAGAGGCTATTAAAAGACAAAAAAGTGATAAGACTCCAGGCCCAGGCGGACTACCCACAGAGTTTTATAAATCTTTACAAGATACTTTAAGTCCTATAATGAAAGAACTATGTAATGAAGTACTTTTAGAGGCTAAAATACCAAATACATGGACAGAAGCTAATATCACTTTAATACCTAAAGACCTGACGCAAATAAAGAATTATAGACCAATATCTTTATTAAACGAGGAGTACAAAATTTTTGCCTCAATAATAGCAGAATAATTTTTGACTGAATTTATACACACAGTTCAAAATGGATTCCTACCTAAAAGGCAAATAAAAAATAACTTAAGAATGATTTTAGACATTTTGGAATACTAAGAACTTCATCCAGGAAAACAGATGGTGTTAATATTTCTAGACGCACAGAAGGCTTTTGACAACGTAAATTGGCAATTTATGTTTCAACAACTAGATGAAATGGACTTTGGAAAAACTTTATAAATATAATTAAAACAATTTATTACAGACAAACAGCAAAAGTAATCGTAAATGGAGATTTTGCAGAAAACTTCAATATTAAAAAAGGCACAAGACAAGGATGTCCACTATCTCCATTGCTATTTATACTAACATTGGAGGTATTAAATAGAAACATTAGAGAAGATATGGAAATTAAAGGACTGGAAATAAAAAATGAAAAATACAAATTACAAGCATTTGCAGACGATTTAGTTTTTATACTAGAAGAGTCTCTTGAGACAAGCTTTAAGCTTATGAAAAATATAGAAGAATTTGGAAAAGTGGCAGGTCTGAAAATAAATAGAGAAAAGATTGAGGTGTTAACTAAAAACCTTACAGAAAAACAAAAAAAAATCAATTATCAGAAAAAACAGGTCTTCAAAAAAGTTAAGTACTTGGGAATCTACCTAACAGCAAGATGTGCAACAATAAAAGAAGATAATTACGTAAAACTATTAAAACAAATAAAATTGACTTGGAAAAATGGAAAAACCTACAAGTTTCAATGCTGGGGAGAATAGCAACAGTGAAGATGAATATTTTACCAAAAATACTTTTTTTTTGTTTCAAACAATACCTGTAAAAGTGGGGAAAAACTTCTGTGATGAACTAAACAAATTAATACTGAAATTTATTTGGAAAGGAAAAAAAGCTAGAATAAAATTGAAAATGCTTCAAGAAGCTAAAGAAAATGGAGGATTTGGACTGCCACACTGGAATCTATACTACTAAGCAGCCGTTCTAACATGGGTAAAAGAGTGGATAACTCTTAGAGATAGAAGATTACTATATCTAGAGGGACATGACCTACAACTTGGATGGCATGCCTTTCTATGGTACAGGAAAAATAAAATTCACAGATACTTTCAGTATCACTACATAAGAAACGCACTTTTGCTGAATGGGAAAAGATAAGAGTGAAAATCTATACCTGGATGGCTTTCAACAATGGAAGCGTTTGTTCACCCAAACTTAATCAACTATGACAAAATTGTGACTTATAAAGACATTTTGAATAAAGAAGGAAAATTAAAACATAGACAAGAGCTAGAAGAACAGGGTATTGAGCTATCATGGTGGCCATATCTGCAAATCCAAACAAAATATGAAAAAGATGTTAAAATATCTGTATTTTATAAAGAGCAGATAGAATTTGATAAGATATTACTGACATCGTATGAAAAATTGATTAAGAAACTTTATAAATACAGTATATACTAAGTTTAAAGATGGAAGAGGAACAAGTTAAAGAAACAATGATAACATGGGCAAAGAATTTTGGACATAATATAGAACTAGAAAAATGGCAAAGCCTTTAGGAAAGAAATTCTAAAATAACAAAAGTGATAGCATACAAAGAAAACTTATACAAAATGTTCTATAGATGGCATCTAACACCCGTGAGGTTAGCAAAAACTTTTACAAATACATCAAGCAATTGTTGGAAATGTAAACAAAAACCAGGCACTTATTACCATCTTTGGTGGACATGCTCTAAAGCTAAAAGATTTTGGTTAAGAATACATACATGGTTAGAGAAAATGATGAAATAACATATAGAGTTTAAGCCAGAATTATTTTTGTTAGGCATAATTGTAGGTAATTATGAGAAAGAGTGTATATATTTAATTTTACATATATTAACTGTAACAAGAATTGTATTCACTCAATATTGGAAAAATGAAGATCTCCCAATGGAGGAAGTGCTAATTAAAAAAATCTTAGAGTGTGCAGAAATGGATAGATTGACATTGAAAATGAAAGAGAAAGAAGACTCACTTTATTTTAGAAAATGGGACACTTTTTACCATTGGCTAGAAAAACGAGCAGAGAGAAAGAAACTTAATATGTATTAGTAAACTAAGCATTGAAACCCAGACAATATGTTGCTGACAATATTTTAAGCACTTGTGATTATAAAAAAAAATAATACATACATACATACATACATACATATGTCCTTAATGACTGTAAAAATCCAAATCCCGGGCATATCTGTTCAATAATATACAATCCTCGAACTCCGGGAGGAATATAAACCAGCTGTTTATTGTTAAAAAATTTAAAACAATATAAACAACTATTTACAATACTAAAACAAACTTAGCTTTCGCTGATCCACTGTCAGCGTCTCCAGAGTGAAGTATTGGGGGTGGAGAGATCCCTTATAAGCCTTGATAACCTAGTTTCTTACTCATTGACCGTGTGATAGGGCCATTCGTCCTGACTGACCGTAATTGCCTTAACTGTCCCGCCTCCCCTTGTTTGCATTCCAGTTCCACAACTTCTCTCCCTCCCCTCCTTGTCCATCTTCTCCTTCCTGGTGTTGTTACCGTTGGTGTGCCTTCTAGTCGCTCCCCCGCACTCACTTTGGGCCGCAGGTCCGGATCCAGTATCCCAGGTGCCCTTTCGCTGCTGTTCCCCGCTCTTCCATTCCATTTATCTGCCTGTTGCTCCTGTCTTCCACTGTTTATCATCATGAGTCCTATTTTCCCCAGTTTCCCCTCATGTCTGAGTGTGTGGGCATGCAGCCCTCTCCCGTCCTTCCGTCCCATCTGTCTGCAATCAGCTGGGCTGCCTGCTGGCTCGCTCCTGAATTCACTCCCTCTCATCCTTGCCAATCCTATCCTTGCATCGGCCGGCTGTCTCCCCGCGGTCATTCTGGGCTGAGCGCTCAGAATTGGCACTGTCAGTGCTTCTCCACTGTTGCCCCCCCTCTTTCTTACCCTGCTGATCCATCCGCTGTTCTTGCCTTCCACTATCTGTCCCTCTGGGTCTAATTTTCTCCAATCTTTCTCCGTGCTTGGGTGTGCGCACACACAACCGCACCCTATCCTCCTGCCTTATCTGCCTGTGCTCAACTAGGCTGCCTGCTGACTCGCCCTCAAATTCACTCACTCTCCTTCCTGGTGCCATTGCCGTTAATATACCCACCATCCCTCCCCCCATGAGCATTTTGGGCCGTATGGCTGGGTCTGGTATCATCGCTGCCTTCTCCTTTCCGCTTCCCTCCTGTTTGTGTAGATCCACCCATTTATCTGACCTACCCCCATCTATCCCTGTTGACCCTATTTCTCTAATTTCCCTTTATTCCAAGCTGTATGTCCGCCTAGTCGTGTCCTTTTTCTCCATCTCGTCTGGCTGCGGTCAGGTGGGCTGCCTGCTGACTCGCCTCCCATCCCGCCACCTCGTCTGCACTCGTTCGGCTGAACTGGCTGCCGCCCCACTCTCAGTTCTACTCCGTTGCCCGTATTCCGATATACGGGTGTATCCCATCTGCACTCGGTCGACTGATGTGGCTGTTAGCTTGCCCCCAGATCTCTCTCATCCATGCCCCACCGGTCGTTCCTCATCTGCAAGCACGCGTACGTTCCTCTCCCATCAGTCACACCGGGTGGGCGGTTGCTCATCTCTCTTCTCCTTTTTGCAAACCGCACTGTTTTTCTCCGGTTCTCGTTCTTCCTCCCCCCTGGCTCCAGCAGCTCGTCGTGGGTCTGGTCCTCCCTCCATAGGGTCATTGCTCTCCTTAGTCTTCCTCCTTGCTAGCACTGTCCGCGTCCTGGCTTGCTCGTGTGTTTTTAATGCTTGGTATGCTGGGGGCAATTCTATATGTCGATTAATTGAACCTGCATCCGAGAGCCAGGCCTCCTTGAGCAGGCGCCCTCCTTTGGAGGTATCCTGGGCAATGGCCTCCGCCCCCATGAAGTCAAACGCATGCCCCTTGCTAGCCATGTGTGTCCATATTTCTCCCGGAGTTTGAGGATTGTATATTATTATATATATATATATTATTTAAACTTCTGGGGAAGTTTAAAGACTTCTACAGCTTACCTTGAGTGTTTTGCTGGAAAATTTTATTTAAGTCTAAAGAGGAAGCTCTGGAATGTGATTTTTGAGGTCTTGGTAGAAGAGCTGGTGGTTCTACCCCTTTGTTCATTGTATCTTCAACAGATGTGCTAGAGTAAGACCTCAGAGGAAAAATATGAAATTGAAAAAAAGAAAAATTATTGATGGTTTTTGCTCATACTGCAAATAGTTCTAAGCACTCATTTTTTTCATTATACTATCATTCATCACTCATCAAGGATATATCTTATCTTTCATAGAAGAAATAAAAGCAATTTACATGACAATCTCTTCATTTTATCTGCACAAAAAATCTTGTGAGGTAGTTCTGCCCAGAATACAACTCCCGCAGGACAATTCAACAGTTCTATTTAATTATTTAGAATTATTAAAAAAATATTTTAATTTTTGTCATTCACATTTCATTTTGTCTCTCCTTTGGCATCCTTTCTTTAATGAATCTATTCCACTATTTCTTGATATGAGTGTAACTCTTGTCCTGCGGTGAGTTGGCCATGGTGAGTTGTCTCATGGTGAGTTGGCTGTGGCAAGATGGTCAAGGCAAGTTGGCCATGGCGAGGTGTTCCAGACCCAGTTTTGCATAGAATGTACTATTGACCCAAAGTCACCAAATGAATGAGTCTTTTCAGTCCTACTTGTATATTATAAATACCTTAACTGGCTTACAATGATATGGGAAGCTGTTCATTAAATTATGATATATCCCTACTTGTCTGTTTGGACAGGGCCCTGATACCTTCCTTCAAATTGAACTGCTTTGTATGATTCATCAACACCACCTTAATGAAAAATTGAAGGAATGGGGACTTCCGGTTTTGCGCGGTAGCAGCCGGTTGCTGGCTTGCAGATTCTCCACACCCCCGCAGCTAATTTTGCCCTGCCTGGGGACCCTAAATGGGTCTAACTCACCCCGGAGAGGGACAAAGAAAGAAGGGTGCTTCAGTGATTCTGGAACGGCGGCGGCCATTCCGTTTGACTTGGGGAAAGCCTTCTAACCTGACAGGAGGAAGGCTGGCCATTTTGCATTGACCAGCCCAAGCTACTAGCAACCGAAGTCCGCCCTGAGTCCGCAAGGAGAAGGGCGGGATATAAATGTAATAAAATAAATAAATAATAAAATAAATAAATAAAAGCACTAACCAGCACAACTGTGAACAGCGTGCTTGAAACTGGGTGAGGAATTCGATCTTCTCTTTTCTATTCTACATTTAATTTTCTGGAATTAAATTTCTTAAGAAGCAAAATACCTCTGAAAGGGAAGAAGGGGGATTTCCGCCCTACCCTTATACTAATGGAAGCGGCGAATTAATCTTTTTATGGAGGATCAAAATATATGGAAGTGAAATAAGTATAAAACCTGAAATTTAAACATTAAATCTGGATAAAACTAAAATGGTTTGAATGGTTAAGACTCTCATTTTAAAAATAATTGTTCTTTTTGGAAATTGAAAAACAAATAGTTGCTGACACCTAGTAGTGGATGAAGACTATGACAGCTATGACTTTAATATAAGACTTGGCAAAACCTGGGAAAAGCTCATCTGCGTTTGTGACCTTCAAAGTTTTGACAACAAAGGACAGCTGTGACAAAAAAAAGACAATAATCTGGGCTGTAGACAAAGAGAGAATTATAAATTTCAGGGGAAAAACTTTTTTGAATTATCTGGATTACAAATATCTATTTAATTGGGACTCTAAAGCTATTTGCAGAGAAAAGAAAGGAAGAGAAAAACTCAAATTCTTGGCCATCATGGATCAGAGACATGTAGAAAGAACATATCAAAAAAACATAAATACTTCACAGGAGGAGATATATAGTATACTACAACTAATTCAAACAACAATGGCTTTAAACCACAAAGAAATGCAAAANGCGTAAAAGCCGTTTTGACAGCAAGCATCAGCTGTCAAACGGCTTGATACCCTTCCCCCGGGCATAAGGGGATCGGTGAGCTGCCCGGGGTAGGAGTTGAGTTCCCGAGTCGTCCTTTGTGGACGATGTAGGTTAGAACTCCTCCGGACCCCCGAGGATTCTCCGCG
Organism: Protobothrops mucrosquamatus; assembly: GCF_001527695.2. Taxonomy (NCBI): domain Eukaryota; kingdom Metazoa; phylum Chordata; class Lepidosauria; order Squamata; family Viperidae; genus Protobothrops; species Protobothrops mucrosquamatus. Next base: position 711,608 of record NW_015386998.1, on the reverse strand, counting down.
ATCCAGGACGCCTTCGCTTCGGCGAAGCTAGAAGCCGCCGCCACCGCTGCAACTTAAATTGAACTGTGAGTTACTATATGCAGACAAGCCGACCCTGGAAGTCTGTTTTTTATTCTGGATATTACTCTAACTTGGAATATTCTGATCTTCTCCATACTTGGGGTGGATTGAGTGAAAGTGAACTTAAAATGGCGTTGGAATGAAACTTTTTAGCAAGAAGAAACGAAAGTGATTTGGATTTCCGGTCTGGAACTTTCGCTACTTTTAAGACTTTTATTACTTGCTTTGGATTAACTGTTAAAAAGACTTTTACATAGACTGAAATTTTAAATTGCTAATATGGCTTCGAGAAAAGTGGTGTCCACAACTTCAAAATCAATTACATCTCCGACTCCTCAGCCGCTCCAACAAATTTCTAAGCCGGTTTCCCACCCGCCACCCCTACCGCCATCTTCCTCACCTCCACCGCCCCCTGGTAAAGAATTACAGGATTTAGTGACTGAAAGTATTAAGCAAATGACAGAGATGTTACAAAAAATGGATGCTAAAATTGAGAATAAGATTGATCAATTAATACAGCAACAACAAGAATTATTACAGAAACATGAGGGCTTCCGTTTGAATATGACAACTGCTTTTCAAGGTTTGGCTGAATATGTGGACGGGGTGGCAGAAAGGGTGGAGGAAAATGAACAGAGGGCTGAAGTGAGCGAGCAAAGATTGGAACTTGTAGAGGAGGGCTTGGAAAATGTTAAAGGTGACGTCTTGGTTGCTCAATTCCGGGACATGGAGTACGCGATTCGAATTCGCGGGTTGGCTGAGGATTCAAAAGAAAAATTAAGAGAAGTAATCTCAGAGGCATTCGCAGATGCCCTGGCTTGTGGGCAGGAATTAATCTATGATGAAATAGAACGCGTCTTCAGGGTGAATTCTTGGGTGGCTCGTCAAAGAAATTTGCCAAGAGATGTGGTGGTGTATTTTACGAGAAAAACGAGATGAAATGAAATAATGCAGCATTTTTACCAACAAAGATTTAAGATCTTAAACCAAGACATCATTCTTCTAAAAGAAATTCCAGCGAAAATACTTAAAGCGCGTCGAGACTATGCTTTTTTGGTGCAGGAACTTAAGAACAGACAAATGATTTTCAGATGGGATATACCGGTGGGTATAATCGTAACTGTGGCTGGTAAGCGTTACAGAATTAATTCGGTTAAAAAAGCGAATGATTTTATGGCGTCTGTGTTGCGAGTGGAGCGTCCACCCACACCTCAAAAGACTGATCAACCCGAGCACTTGATTGTGGACCTCCCTTCTACTTCCGGTGTTAAGGATGCAAATGGGTGTTTAAAAGATGATGGAAAAGAACAAAGAATGACTTGCGCAGCTCACAGACGCAAGGAAAAAGAACAACAAATGACAGCTCGCCCGTTAACATCTGACAGCCCGCCACCTGCTACTTCTGAGCCAGTAGGTGGCGCTCGACCCAAGGTTTTTGTTAAGTCTTACGCTTCAAGTATCGCTATAGGATTGAAATCAGCCAATGTTTAAAATTTCATCTTGGAACGTGGGGGGGCTTAACACACCCCACAAAAGATGCAAGATTTTTCATTATTTAAGACATTTTAATAATGATATCATATGTCTACAAGAGACTCATATTGTGGCTAAAGATCAAAAATTATTGTTAAATTCTAAGCTTGGAGATTTGTTTGCTGCACATGCTCTTAAAAAAAAAAGCTGGGGTTGCATTATATATAAAGAAACACCTTTCACCTATTTTAAAAGAAGCTGACAAAGAAGGAAGATTTTTATTTGTGGAAATAAACTTAAATGGAAGAAAGTGTTTAATAGTGGGGGTTTATGCCCCCAATCAACTGTCATCTCAAAAACAATTTTACAGACAATTACACCAGAAAATTGTGGCTA
>NW_015386998.1:704163-707108 GCF_001527695.2 Protobothrops mucrosquamatus | reverse complement strand
GTTTACACAAGCTCAAAATTTACGTGAGAATTTTTATAAAATGCTTTATAGATGGCACTTGGATCCTTCAACTATGTCTCGTATTTATGTGAATTATGAATCCAAGTGTTGGAGGTGTGGACATCCAGATGCAACTTTTTTTCATATGTGGTGGACTTGTAAGGTTATTAAGGCCTTTTGGATACAACTGTGGTGGAACCTACAGCAAATTTTTTAAAAAAGGATTATTTTTCTCCCACAGCTGTTTCTTTTAGGTATTGTGCAAGATTTAGATGCAAAAGAAATAAACTTGATGCTTTATTGCTTAACCGCTGCTCGTTTGTTGATAGCCCAAAATTGGAAGAGCCCAACTCTGCCTACAATGGAAGACTGGAGATTGAAGGTTTCGAATCTTGCTGAAATGGCAAAGATTTCGGCTTACTTGAAAAACTATTCGAATGAACAATTTTTATCAATATGGAGAAGATGGATTGTTTATATTCAAAAGAAGCATAGAGTGGTAGAATATAACTTAGGTTCTTAGATTTTTTCTTATTTTGTTTACTCTTTCTATCTTTTTATATAATTAAGATATATTGTGGAGTTAGAGATATTAGTATTTGTTTACTTATATATGAATATTATCCTGGGATTAGGTTTGGGAAGTCTGGGGGGTGGGGTGGGGGACTTTACTTGTTTTTGTGCTTATTTATGCTTATGATTGTTTTTTATGATGAAAAATAATAAAATTTCTTTGGAAGAGAATAGAGAGTTAAAGATGGAACTTAACAAAACAAGGAAACATCACAATAGTAATGGGGGACTTTAACTACCCTGACATCAACTGGGAGACAAACTCTGCACCAAGTGGAAGATCAAACAGGTTCCTGCCAAACCTAGCAGACAACTTTGTCTCCCCAAAAGTAGAGAAGGGAACTAGGGGATTAGCCATTTTGGATCTAATTCTCACTAACAGAGATGAAATGATAGAAGGTGTTGAAGCCATAGGAACCCTGGGAGGAAGTGATCATGCAATATTGGAATTCAATATTATGGAAGCACAAGCAATACAACACAGTCAAACTAGAGTCTTGGACTTCAGGAGAGCTAATTTCAATAAACTTAAAGAGGGCTTGGGAAGGATTCCATGGATGAGAATCCTCAAAGGGAAAACAACTCAAAAAGCTTGGAAATTTTTGAAAAGTGAGATAATAAAAGCCCAGTCTAGCACAATACCAACAAAGAGGAAAAATAACAGCTCTCAAAAGAAACCAGCATGGCTGCATAAAGAACTCTCTGACAAATTGAAAGATAAAAAGGACAAGTATAGAAAGTGGAAAGAGGGGCACATAACTAAGTCACTATATCAGCAAATAGCCCGAGCCTGCAAAGATGAAGTGAGGAAAAGCCAAAGCTCAAAATGAACTAAGGCTTGCGACCAAAGTCAAAAATAACAAAAAAAAGCTTCTTTCAACATGTAAAAAACAAGAAAAAAGTGAAGGAAATGATTGGTCCATTAGTGGGTGAAAGTGGCAAGAAGGTGACAAGCAACAGGAAGAAAGCATAACTATTTAACTCGTTTTTTGCATCTGTCTTTACACAAAGGGAAAAAACAGACCAATCTATTGAAAATATTGCCATAAAAAAACAGAATAGGAACACAAGTTAAGATAGCCAAGAAATTGATAAGTGAGCACCTGTCCAGCCTAGACGAGTTCAAATTACCAGGACCAGATGGATTACACTCCAAGGTTCTCAAGGAACTGGCAGATGTGATCTCAGAACCACTGAACTATATTTTTCAAAGATCCTGGAGCACTGGGGAACTACCAGAGGATTGGAAAAGAGCTGATGTAGTTCCCGTCTTCAAAAAAGGGGAAAAAATGGACCCAGGAAATTACAGACCTATCAGCCTGACCACAATATCTGGGAAGATCCTGGAAAAGATAATCAAACAACGAATCAGCGAACACCTAGAGGCAAACAAAGTCATTACTAAAAGCCAACATGGGTTTGTCAAAAATAGATCATGCCAGACAAATCTTATTGCATTCTTTGACCAAGTGACAAAATTAGTGGATCAGAGGAATGCTGTGGATATAATTTACTTGGACTTCAGTAAGGCATTTGATAAAGTAGATCACAACCTACTACTTGACAAGATAGAAAAATGTGGAGTAGACAGCATCACCACCAGATGGATCCGTAGCTGGATGACTGGCCGTACTCAGTGTGTGGTCCTCAATGGAACCGCATCTACAAGGAGGGAAGTGTGTAGTGGGGTGCCCCAGGGCTCTGTTCTGGGCCCAGTGCTCTTCAACATCTTCATCAACTATTTGGACGAGGGGATAGATGGGGAATTCATCAAATTTGCAGACGACACCAAGCTGGCAGGAATAGCCAACACTCCAGAAGACAGGCTTAAGATACAGAAGGATCTGGACAGACTTGAACACTGGGCACTATCTAATAAAATGAAATTCAATGGTGAAAAAGGAAGGTTCTACATTTAGGCAAGAAAAGCCAAATGTACAGGTACAGTAAATGGGGTACCTTGCTCAATAGTAGTAACTGTCAGAGGGACCTCGGAGTCCTAGTGGACAATCACTTAAATATGAGCCAGCAGTGTGCTGCAGCTGCCAAAAAGGCCAACACAGTGCTAGGCTGCATTAACAGAGGGATAGAATCAAGATCACGTGAAGTGTTAATACCATTTTACAATGCCTTGGTAAGGCCACACTTGGAATACTGCATCCAGTTTTGGTCGCCGCGCTGTAAAAAAGATGTTGAGACTCTAGAAAGAGTACAGAGAAGAGCAACAAAGATGATTAGGGGACTGGAGGCTAAAGCATATAAGGAACGGCTGCTGGAATTGGGTATGTCTAGTTTAATGAAGAGAAGGACGAGGGGGGACATGATAGCAGTGTTCCAATATCTCAGGGGCTGCCACAAAGAAGAGGGAGTCA
>NW_015386998.1:700639-702937 GCF_001527695.2 Protobothrops mucrosquamatus | reverse complement strand
AAAGAGTACAGAGAAGAGCAACAAAGATGATTAGGGGACTGGAGGCTAAAGCATATAAGGAACGGCTGCTGGAATTGGGTATGTCTAGTTTAATGAAGAGAAGGACGAGGGGGGACATGATAGCAGTGTTCCAATATCTCAGGGGCTGCCACAAAGAAGAGGGAGTCAAGCTATTTTCCAAAGCGCCTGAAGGCAGGACGAGAAGCAACGGATGGAAACTAATCAAGGAGAGAAGCAACCTAGAACTAAGGAGAAACTTCCTGACAGTTAGAACAATTAACCAGTGGAACAACCTGCCTCCAGAAGCGGTGAATGTTCCAACACTGGAATTTTTTAAGAAGAGACTGGACAGCCATTTGTCCGAAATGGTATAGGGTTTCTTGCCTGAGCAGGGGGTTGGACTAGATGACCTCCAAGGTCCGTTCCAACTTTATTACTACTACTACTACTACTACTACTACTACTACTACTACTACTACTATTATTATTATTATTATTATTATTATTATTATTATTATTATTATTTAATCTTAGTGGGGAAAAAATCACAAGGATTGGAACAAACAACGTATCCCTTAAGACTACAAAATAAATCTGAGGACAAGAAAACAGATTGGATAAAATGGACTGTAGAGATGTCAGGAACATCGGAGAGAAAGGAAATGGTAAGAGAAGTGGAGAGAAAGAAAAAGAAAAAGATTTTCAACAAACATGGAAAGGCAGAAGCCCCGTACAAAGACACTTCACTTGATTTACTTTTTATATCTACAGTAACATTTACGAACATACGGAAAAACTTTTTGATTCAGCAAAATACATTGATTAAGAAAGATACTGGGCAAAGGAAAACGACTAAAGTGGAAACCAAGAAAATAGATGATGGGACTTACCAGAGAGAATACTTAAAAAGGAAACATTTGTTTGAATATGGTTAAAGAAATAGAAAAGTTTTGGAATATATATGTCATTCTAAAAGGGATGAATTCCCTAAATAATATAGTATACTTTTTTCCCTTTTCTGTTCTCTTTCTTGATATGAGTAATATAAAAAAGTTGAAATGACTTAGATCAGGGCTTTTCAACCAGTGGTACGGGTACCACCTGTGGTACATTGGCACCTGACAGGTGGTACGCGACCATCCTAGAAAAGTGGTAGCGGGGGAGGGGAATGAGCTGAACTGGTGGCAGCACCACACAAGCCTGAGCGAGAGATGGCTGGAGCTGCAGGGCTGTCAGGGCTTAGTGGAAGCGCCAGGATCAGTGCTTCTTCGGGACTGTCAGGGCTCAATGGAAGCACCAGGATCAGCGCCAGGCTCCAGCTGGAGCTCAGCGCTGATCCTGGCACTTCTGCTGAGCCCAGAAGAAGCGCTGATCAGCTGGAATGTTGCAGCATCTCCAGGGTCTTGTGATTTACATTCAGATGCTTGGCAACCGATTCATATTTATGACGGCCACTGTGTCCCAGGATCATGTGAAGTGACCAAAACCTGCTGCAACCACCCAGCAGACGGGGGGAATAAAAACCAAACACCCCCCCACCCCACCTCCAATCCTCAACAGAAATGCTCACAACAATGAAAACTTCGGACAGGAGGAAGAGTGCGGCCGGGCGGGCAGGCAGATGTCTTGCTTGGCTGTGCCTTGGGGGCACTTTTTTCAGTGCCATTGTAACTTTGAACAGTCACTAAGTGAACTGTTGTAAGTTGAGGATTACCTGTACTTTATCACTTTTTTCCTTTTTTTTTTGGTCATCAAGTTTTTGACACCTTGCTAGGCGACTGGTGGTACTCGAATGTTGCCATATCCTAAAAGTGGCACAATGGGTGAAAAGGTTGAAAAGCCCTGATTTAGATAAAGGAAATGTTTTAGATACTTAAATGTGATTGAATTTAAGAAAATTATAATGGATAAAAATGTTTTGAATAAGAGTTAAAGGACTAGATGACTAGATGTATTAAATGGAATGTTTAAAGATTAAACATATTTTTAATTATGGTTAAAAAGAATAAGAAATTTAGGAAATAAATATATATTAGCTTAGGAGGGATATATATTTCAAGTAGTATGTTATTTTTATGATTCTTTACTCTTGCTCTCCTTTCTTTTTTTCATTGTTTTAGCTATTCCTTAAGAAATGTAAATTATATATTTAATTGTTATCTGGGGAACTACCAGAGGACTGGAAAAGAGCTGATGTAGTTCCCATATTCAAAAAAGGAAAAAAAATGGACCCAGGAAATTACAGACCTATCAGCCTGACCTCAATACCTGGGAAGATTCTGGAAAAGATAATAAAAC
>NW_015386998.1:696304-698400 GCF_001527695.2 Protobothrops mucrosquamatus | reverse complement strand
TTCCTGACAGTTAGAACAATTAACCAATGGAACAACCTGCCTCCAGAAGTGGTGAATGCTCCAACACTGGAAGTTTTTAAGAAGAGACTGGACAGCCGTTTGTCTGAAATGGTGTAGGGTTCCTGCCTGGGCAGGGGGTTGGACTCGATGACCTCCAAGGTCCCTTCCAACTTTATTATTATTATTATTATTATTAAAATAATAAGAATTGTATTAAGTCAATGTTTGCAAAAGAGGATATTCTGGGAAAAGAAGAAATCAACTAAAACCATTATGTGGAATATGGATTATAGAAATCAATTGTTAAGGATTGTTTTACAAATGTAACCCAGACAACACACTGTTCACCAATTATTAAGTGATTTATGTTTTAAAAAAATCAATAAAATATATTACAAAGAATTGAAGGAATGGGTGCTTATTAAAATAATGTCTTCATCTAAAGGACGATTGGTATAATAATAAACAGGATGAGACTATTTCACAGAGTAGAATAGAATAGAATAGAATAGAATAGAATAGAATAGAATAGAATAGAATAGAATAGAGCTGGAAGGGACCTTGGAGGTCTTCTAGTCCAGCCCCCTGTTCAAGCAGGAGAATCTATAACGTCTCAGACAGGTGGATATCTAGTCTCTTCTTAAAAAACTCCAGTGATGGAGCGCCCACAATTTCTGGGGGTAAGCTTTTCCACTGGTTGATTATCCTCACTGTTAGGAAATTTCTCCTTAGTTCCAGGTTGCTTCTCTCTTTGGTCAGTTTCCAACCGTTGTTTCTCGTCCTTCCATCTGGTGCTTTGGTGAACAACCTGGCCCCCTCTGCCTTGTGGCAGCCCCTTAGATACTGGAACACTGCTATCATGTCTCCCCTATTTCTTCTTTTCCTTAGGCTAGCAAGTGCCTCTCTCTGTCTCTCTCTCTACAAATAGCGGAGGAGGACAGGGAGCCGCAGTAGAAGGCTGAAAGAGCCATATGTGGCTCTAGAGCCACGGGTTGCCAACCCGTGGACTAGCCAGACCCAAATTCCGTAGCCGTTCTTCGTATGTTTTAATCTCCAGGCCCCTAATCATCTTAGTTGCTCTTCTCTGAATTTTTTCCAAACTCTCAACATCTTTTTTGTGGTATGGTGACCAAAATTGGCTGCAGTATTCTAGGTGTGGTCTTACTAGGGCTTTATAAAGCGGTAATAGTACTTTTTCTTTTATAAGAAATTTTATTGTTTTTTTCATTTTTACATCAAAGTGCTTAAGAAACAACGTGGTGATGGGGATATCAATTATTCAAAAGCAAAATCATGCATATATAACTTAGATTAGCTCATTAAGAATTCCCTCTCTAGTTCCCACATATAGCATTACATATTCAAATTAATACATTTCTAAATAGAGTGCAATCGATCAGATCAGTCATAAATCACATTTCAGTTGTAAAAAATCATTTACAGTTACCGTATTTCAATTGAGCTTAAATAGACATATTATTAACATTTCGGGTATCCCTCATTTCCCCTTTTCCCTAGCATAATAATTCTATCTAAGATAAATATATTATTCCAACAACAACATTCTTATATTTTCCACATACAACCTATTTCTTAATCTAATAAATCATTTATTAATACCATTTCTTCTCTTATCACAATTCCCTCTTCTTCTCCTTCTATTACAAAATAATTATCTTACTTAAAATAGAAATATCAATCCAAAAAAATGCATTTCTATCTATTTTAAATATATATTCTGTCAATCAGTCTATATCTATCAAAAGTGTTTTTAACCCATTAAATGAAATTTACCCCTCCAAATACTTATCATCTCTAATGCAAATTATTACAAAAAATATCCTTTTATAGAATTCACCTACTCGGTTTATTATTAAATCAGTCCGAGTCTAAAGCCTTTTTTTTTTTTTTTTTTTTTTCAACAAAATTTTTATTGGTTTTATTTTACATGGTGGCAAGGCCATCAATTAATCAAAATGAAATCATATTTATACAATTCAAATTATTTCAATATAATTAACTCAGTTATACATATAACTAATCTATTATTATTTTAATATATCCTACTTCCCCTTAAGTCAATACTAATAACTCTA
>NW_015386998.1:668682-694684 GCF_001527695.2 Protobothrops mucrosquamatus | reverse complement strand
CTCTCCCGAGAAAAAGGGAGAGCTTTTGGGACTCTACTCCTATCCAGGAGTACTCACCTCGACCCCTTCTCCCGGGGCACAAGGTTCCAAGCCGCTGAACAGCTGCTGACCGCTGTTCATGCTGGCTCTGACGCCTTCCCAAGCGGACGGCTCCGAAAAGAGCCGCCATCGGCGCGCCGTCCCACCGGAAGTCCCCGAGTCTAAAGCCTTTTTAACCTATTAGATAAGATTTTAAAACACATTTTTAAATCTAACTCTAGCTTTCTTTCGGTGCCAAAGCGGTTTCCATAATGGAGCTTCTGCGTCATCAAACCTCAACATTTGAATAAAGGTATTTCTTGGTACTTCAGACTGATCAAAATTCTCTTCCCTTTCTTCCAATGTCATCTGAATGGTATACTCAATTTTATTCCATGTTGTAATTACTAGTTGATTGTCCACATTATCACAGTTTTCCATAACTTGTCTCTGTTGGTTTTAGCAATTCAGGTAACACAATTAGAGTTATTCTTTGGTCATCAAAATTCTCCATAGATTGTATATGGGGTTGTGTAAGATTGATTTGCTCAGTAGTTTCCACAATTTCTCCCAATGTAAGTTCATAATTAAGTTGTAGGTATAATTCCTCCGTCTCTTTGGGTTGTATATCCTGTTGAGTAGAGGCCTCTTTGGGGTTACTCTGTTCTTCCTTTATTGTGCTTTGGCCTATAGCTTGATCCTTTATTTGAGGGTCAGTTTGTGGTTCTGAAATATCATCTTTAGATTTTCTCCAAGATTTCATATATACTCCGTAGTTTCCACAATTTTCTCCAGTATAAGTTCATAGTCAAGCTGTGGGTAAGGTTTCTTCATTTCAGTGGTGAAATAGTCTTTTAATCTTTTAATGGAGGCTGTATTTAGTAAAGGTCAACAAATATCCACCTCCAAAATTCCAGTAGATAAATTCACCACCCAGCTGTTCCAAGTCCTTTATCTTTCCCCTTTTATTGTCATTTGAAGATCAAATCCATCTTCAAGTAGCAAAAAAACAACAACACACAATTGCAATGACACTTTTCACCACAGGATGTCCTCAGTGGACTGTAGAATGTTTTTTCCAAGTTAATACAGGACCCCTAGATATCCAAAAAGTTACACGGTCGATAAAGAGTTAACTGTTTTGTTTCTTTTAAGCTCTTTTTCCCAAGTACACAAATGCTGCTCTCTTAGAACAGGGAAGTAGTTCAAAGGCCTTTTACAGGAAAGTAGTTAGGGCAAAGAGAGGGAAGGAAAGGTCTCACCCGGATTCACCATGGTGGTTCTTTATGCTTAGCTGTTCTTTTGACTTTCGGCTGGTACGGCTGGGTGATCAGCCATTTTACTGGCCGATCTTCTTCTCCGTCGGCCCTACGGAGCTAGCTCAGACTGCAGAGGGAGCTGCCGCCCCTCCGCAGTCAGACGAGCGCCTCCTCGACGGTGGTCGCCCCTCCAGGGCAACTTTTTGATCCGATTAGGGGTCTACCGGCGGAGGGAAAGCAGCCGGCAAAGAGAGAAGTCTCTCCGTGCGACTGAATGTGCCGAATCCAGAACCGGAAGTCGGTAATAGTACTTTTCATGATCTTGATTCTATGCCTCTGTTTATACAACCCAGGATTGTGTTAGCTTTTTTGGTTGTTGCTACACACTGCTGGCTCATAGTCAAGTGATCGTCCACTAGGACTCCGAGGTCCCTCCACAGTTACTGTTTTTGAGCCAGGTCTCGCCCAATCTGTATTTGTGCCTTTGGTTTTTCCTGCCTAAATGTAAAACTTTGCTTTTCTCCACACTGAAACTCATTTTGTTGGATAGGGCCCATTGTTCAAGTTGGTCAAGATCTTTTTGAATCCTGTGTTTGTCTTCTGGGATGTTGGCTACTCCTGCTGGTTTGGTGTCATTTGCAAATTTGATGAGTTCCCCTTCTATTCACTCATCTAAGTCATTGATGAAAATATTGAAGAGTACTGGGAATATGACGGAACCTTGTGGTACCCCACTGCTTACTTACTGTGGATGTAGTGCCATTGAGGATTACTCATTGAGTACAGTTTGTTAGCCAGTTACAGATCCATCTGGTAGTGATGTTGTCTATGTCACCTTTTCTTAGTTTACCAAGGAGTAGGTTGTGGTCTACCTTGTCAAATGCCGTACTGAAGTCTAAGTATACTATGTCCACTAAATTTCACTGGTCTACTAGTTTAGTCACTTTATCGATGAATGAAATGAGATTGGTTTGGCATGATCTATTTTTGACAAACCTGTGTTGGCTACTAGTTATGACTTTGTTTGCTTCTAGTTGTTCGCAGATCTGTTTTTTGATAATCTTTTTTAGGATTTTCCCAGGTATTGATGTTAAACTGATTGGTCTGTAGTTCCCTGGGTCCGTTTTTTCCTTTCTTGAAGATGGGGACCACATCAGCCCTTTTCCAATCCTCTCGTACTTCCCCGGTGCTCCAGGATTTACGGAGGATGTGATGCAACGGTTCTGAGATAACTTCTGCCAGCTCTTTCAGAACTCTGGGATGTAGCCTGTCAGGTCCCGGCGATTTATATTCATCAAGGTTGGATAGGTGCTCCCTTACTATTTTCTTGCTTATTTTAATTTTTGTTTCTGGTACATCTTTTACAATGGTTTTTTTGGTATGTTGGGCTGTAGTTTATTTTTGTGTGAAGACTGACACAAAGTATGAGTTAAGCAGCTCTGCTTTCTCCCTGTTGCCTATAATTTCCTTGCCATCTTCTCCCTTTAATGGGCCTACAGTTTCCTTGATTTTTTTATTGTTGTTAATATGTTGGAAAAAGCTTTTTTTTATTGTCCTTGATTTCTGTTGCTAGTACTTGTAGATGACTGGTATAATAGTAAACAGGATGAGACTGTTCCACAGAGTACCTGGAGTACTGTTACTCCAAAGTAGGATTTTGTTTTTAAGAGAATTGGGATACATGTTTTATACATACAAAATGAATATACAGTATATAATCATTTGTAGATGCTTGCACATCTGCCTCTGATTTCTTACCCTCATTTTTTAAAAGAACACTCAATTTAGTACCTGGCAAACTGCTATGGTAAAGAATTTGTTTAAATTGGAAGTAGTAAGTTTCCAGGGAATACATATAAAGAATAAGGAACACATGAGGAACAATGTATTCAGAGAAGGCTGTGCCAGTTTTTGTATTTGATACCAGAAAATAATTTGGAGTGGGTAGGATTATGAATGACTAAGAAGACATCAAGCAGTGATGTCTTTTTCAAGGATTATGTGACTACACTTTGTAGCTGCTGCAAAATCATAGGAAAAGTAGGGTGCTCTGGGGAGTTGCAGATATTTATTTCACACATTTATAAGGCCTCTGACTTCTCAACCAATGTGATTCCAAGAGGCATTTAACAAAAATAAATATTAATAAAAGGTGACCACACATTATTAAAAAACCCAAAAACCCAAAATCCAATAAAGAAAAGTGAATAAAAACAATAATTAAAAGAAGCAGAAGGGGACTCTACTCAACTAGATCCAAATGCTGTTCATATTTCCAGGCACTTTGAAGATCCTTTCCGAAAGTGAATTCTAAAAAGGTAGAGTTTAGCAACTGCAGCTCAGGTAAAGCTGACCTTTGAAAAGTTGGGGCTAGAGTTAATTTTGTTTTGTTTTTATTGCTTTCAAATCAGTCTTTACTCTTGGAAACATGCACATTTCAAATACCTTGAACCAGACATTTTGAAGTGAAATTATATAGTGGACATATTCTTATATAGGGATTTATTTTTTGAAAATATGCGAGAAGGAACAAAAATTAATCCACGAATATATCTGTATTCTGACAGTTATTAAAAACATCTGGTTAAAAATTGCATAGGTTGTCATTTAGAAAGAATTAAAAATATCATCCCAAAAAAGAATATCTTATTTGGTTGATACTTATTTTTCCCCTCTATTTAATCTTAATACTATAGGAAGAATAATAGAAAATATTTTCTGAAGGACAGTTATCCACTTTGTTTATACAGTTTAACTTTTTTAGGCTTATAGTACTTGTAGCTTCATTATAAGGTTAAGATAACAAAAAAAAATAAGTTAGGTATGGCATTTATTGAAGATAAGAATTAGATGTGACCATATTTAAAAGTGAAAAGTATACAAACAATTATCACAAGGAACTTTTAACTGTATATGTTTAGAAATGTATTTAGTGCTACATTGTTTTTATTTTATTATTTATATATTTATTATGACATGTTTCCATTAGTGTAAGTAGAATGAATAAAATCCATGCATTTCACAAAAATAAAACAATGCAGGAAAGTACAATTACCTAATAAAGTATATCATAAAAACTTTTAGGTAACTAAAACTGCAGAAATAAAAGAAAAGTGCTATTTACTAAATGAAATGTTTATTTTTGAGGAGTGAATTTTATCTAAAACAGTTTATGTGATGCATTTTTATATCAAAGCTATCAGGCACAGAAGGTATCAGTCAAAAGGCATTCAAAAATAAATTATTACTTGTCTGACAAATTCAGTGTAGTATTTGAAGGTCCACTTCAAAAGTATTATCCGAATTACTGTAATAGCTAAATCCCCTGATTTACTTTAGAATTGCAATTTGTTGCAAAAACAGCAAAATAAATACTGATAGATTGACTTTTTATTTTTGCTTACTTACCTGGACCTTGGTCTCGTTTTAAGTGTTTTTGATTCTTGAGCAGCTATAATGTAAGATAATTTGTTAATAACATTGTGAGGAAATAAAACTATTCATAATATCAAATGATGCAACAGTATAACTCACTCTAAACATGAAAACTGCGAATGGATCTCAACTACATTTAGGTAAAAACATCATTTTCATGATAAAACTATTAGAAAATAAGATTCCCATAGTACAGTTTATATTAGACACTTTTTTTGTCTTTCTTTTCTGTGAACAATGACAGAGTACAATGAATATCGAGTAAGGTCAAATTTGAATTACATATTAATGGTCTACAATTAACATGTAATGTTACTGAGTTTTGGAATAACAGTTTTATAAGTGTTCAGACTTGAGCAAAATGAGCAGAATCCTGTAACAATATTCCTTCTTTTTTCCTTCCTCAAAAAGACAAGGTTCTTTAACACATTCACTGTTGGCAGGCAGTGAATTTGCATACTTTACCATTACCTGTAAGGCATTGATAGGTAATAGCATCATTGAAACACTATAATTTTGAAGCCCTCATTTTGGGGGGGGGGGGAAAGTTAGCTACAAGACACTCATTCAAGAAAAAAGGGAACAAGAGGGTGAGGGGAAATGATTTATTTCTGTTCTATTAAAACATGATTAATTAGACTGAACTAATTATCACTGCCAGTACACTGATGTAGTATAATTTTTATATAAAACTGCAAGGATGACTAAGAGCTAATCCTCACATCTCTTTAACTATAGCACAAAGATTACTAAACATTTAAAAGAGATGTCCTCACCTTGTTACCTTCATCTTATGGTCAGCCCACCCTTAAAGGAATTTAAATTTGTCTTTAGTTGCTCTATTTTAAAAATAGTATTTTTTCTTTTCCCCTAGCACAGGTCTTGCCATGGATAGAAGATCACAACACATAATTAATTGTGCCAGTGAAGACACGATCAAGGGACAGGACCTGCCCAATTTCTGTTAGGTACTTTGCTAGCAAGTTTCTCCTCCCTGGTCTCTGGCTCTCTCCTCCATTTCTTTTTGTTTCGGGAAAGCTGAGAAATTTACCAACCAGCTCTATAAGAATGTGTGAGAAAAATGAGTATCTTTACAAATCAGTTTCTTTATTTTTGAAAGAAATTGCTTTAAATGGGTCAAAACCATCTTGGCTTTCCAGGTCTTTGATCTGCAGATGATCTGAGAGGCTGCCTGGTGAAGTAGGAAATCCTGCTTTATCACGCAGTCCCTTTTCACCCAGTGTATCACTATTTCAGTGCCAGGTTCTTACAGAGGGCTAAATCTATGGATCTAGCCATTTGAAGGAATTCATGTTTAAGGAGAGTGATCAATGACTGAGTTTCCTACTGGCAGGTGACATTGTGTGGCAGAGGAAAAAAATATCTGGCGAATCCACTCATCACTTTCCTTACTTTGTTTTCCATTAAAACTGTATGGCAACTAGGTCCACTGAGTTTGTCAATGAAACAAAAAAGAGGTTGGCTGTCAGGGGAGTGCAATTTATGCAGCCTACTTTTCTTCCAAGTCATAGATTAGAGAAATGCACATTAATGTAGTCACAAGGAATAGCTCTCAGTCTTTTTTTAAAAAAACCTTTTCTTCTCCTCACTTTGGCTTTGAGATAGTTGCACTGTTGAAGAAAAGTCCTTTTAATTGTTGAATAATTCCTCATTTTTAAAAACAAGGAGAAAGGGCATGAGAAGGGCATGAAGAGAATCTTTGAGGATTGTACTGATTTTACCTTTTCCTTGTTGCTGCCTACACTTTCTTACTATTATTAGTAAACCCATTGTTCTGCTATTAGCCAGTCTGTTCAGGTTGCACTGATTTGCTATTTTAAAAAGCCTATTTTTGCACTAGATGCTCGCAGAAGCAAAATATTACAGCAGCAATCCCTCAATATGCAATTCATTTTAAAATAATAAACGTAATATTTGACAATTAAAAAGTCTTTTGGAATCAACCTCACACTTGCTATTAATCCATTTTAGATGTGTGATGAAGATGACATTTACCTACAACTTATGATGCCACAATACATCAGTTAGTCTGTGAGACATGATTTGATTAAACTATAATGCAATCTCCTCTCTCTCTCTCTTTCAAAAATAAAGAGCATTTAGTCATATCCCAGCAAGCATCAAGTATTCCTGGAATTCTAAAACTGCACAAAGGGACTGCAGTGACTCCCTATCAGATTCCATCAGTAAGAATTCCTAGTCATATACTATGCAATATACTATGTGATAGAGCCCTGGTGACACAGTGGTTAGAATGCAGTATTGCAGGCTAAGTCTGCTCACTGTCAGGAGTTCAATCCTGTTCAGCTCAAGGTTGACTCAGCCTTCCATCCTTCCAAAGTCAGTAAAATGAGGACCCAGATTGTTGCGGGCAATATGTTGACTCTGTAAACTGCTATGAGAGGGCTATAAAACACTGCAAAGTGGTAGTTAAGTTCTAAGTGCTATTGCTATTACTATGCAAAGTCCCAGGAAAAAACAAATTGCGAGTTGTTGATAATGATTATGTTCGAGCTTTAAATGTCATCTGAATTTGGTGAAAATGTAAAAATGGAAAGACGTGTATTATGACCAAATTTATTTGACGCAAGGTAAACCAAGGATATACAGAACATCTGTAGAATAAACAGAAATGAAATGAAATGGCTATCAAGAAAAAATTATTACATTGCTTGCTATATTTTGATAAAGTTTTTATTGTGCTTAATTGTAACTACCGTATATACTCGAGTATAAGCTGACCCGAATATAAGCCTAGGGACCTAATTTTACCACAAAGAACTGGGAAAAAATATTGACTCGAGTATAAGCCTAGGGTGGGAAATGAGGCAGCTACTGGTAAATGTAAAAAATGTAAAAAATGTAAAAAATGAAGATACCAATAAAATTACATGAATATTTATTTCAAAGAAAAACAATAACCTAGCTCTGTAAGTGGAAAAGGGGGTCAACAAAAACAATATGGTATCCCTGACCTAGTCCAACAACTCTCAGGCAGTTGAAGCAAGAAAGCATTGCCCAATTTCACCACCTCTAGGGCACTGTGGGAAGTAGAAAAGCTACGCAAATGTTAAAGAGGCGAGGAACACATTTCTTTGCCTTAGTGCTTGACCTCAGCATTGCGACAACTTGAAGGCACTTTCAAGTTCCTCGCTAAGGCTCCTGGGCAAAGTCTTTCTGGAAGAGAGCTTGTTTAGTCAAGAAGAGGGAGCCCCAGCATCGCACCACAGCCACGGGTGCCAATCCGCTCTCCTTGTCGTCTGCCTCTCACACGGGCAATTGCAAATTTCTCCAGCAGCAAAGAGATGAATGGAAAGAGGCAGCACTTCCCAAAGGCAGCCTGCTGTAAAGAGGCTTTCCCCGGAAATCGGCTGCAAGTCAAGCAAGTGGCCGAGCAGGAGACTTCCCTCCCTCCCTCCCTCCCCGGATGCACCTTGAGTAAATCCTGGGGGTGCGTGCAGCACGCAGCCCCGCAAGAGGCCAGGCCCCCGAAGTACTAGCGCAGTGGTTCTCAACCTTTCTAATGCTGCGACCCCATAATACAGTTCCCCATGTTGTGGTGACCCCCAACCACTTATACATCGCCGGGTGCCAGGGGCGTGGCCAAGTGGGTGTGGCCACCAAGTGGGCGTGGCCACCATGTTGTGGTGACCCCCAACCATAAAATTATTTTCATTGCTATTTCATAACTGTAATTTTGCTATGTTATGAATCGCAATGTAAATATCTGATATGCAGGATGTATTTTCATTGTTACAAATTGAACATAATTAAAGCATAGTGATTATGCTTTCCTCTCTTCCTCTCTTTCCTCTCCCTCTCTTTCTCTCTTCCCTCTCTTTCTCTCTTTCTATCTTTCCTCTCTCTTTCCTCTCCCTCTCTCTTTCTCACTCTTTCTCTTTCCTCTCCCTCTTCCCTTTCTCTTTCCTCTCTTTCTCTTTCTATCTTTCCTCTCCCTCTCACCCTTTCTCTTTCCTCTCCCTCTCTTTCTCCCTCTCCTCTCCTTCTCTCCTCTCTTTCTCTTTTTCCTCTCCCACTTTCTCTCTTCCCTCTTTCTCTCTTTCCTCTTTCTCTTTCTATCTTTCCTCTCTCTTTCTTTCCTCTCCCTCTCTTTCTCTTTCCTCTCCCTCTTTCTCTTTCCTCTTTCTCTTTCTATCTTTCCTCCCCTCTCTCTCTTTCATCTCTCTTTCTCTTTCCTCTTTCTCCTCTCCCTCTGTCCTCTTCCTCTCTTTCCTCTCCCTCTCTTTCCTTTTTCCTCTCCCCCTCTCTCTTTCCTCTCTTCCTCTCTTTCCTCTCTCTCTCTCTCTCTTCCCTCTCTCTCTTTCTCTCTTTCCTCTCTCTCTCTTTCCCTCTTTCCACTTTTTCTCTTTCCTCTCCCCCTCTTTCTCTTTCTCTCTCTTTCCTCTCTTTCTCTCTTTCCTCTTTTTCTCTTTCTTCTCTTTCTCTGTTTCCTCCCTCTTTCTCTTTCTCTATTTCCTCTCTTTCTCTCTTTCTCTTTCTCTTTCCTCTCTCTCTTCTCATTCTCTCCTCTCTCTCTTTCCCTCTTTCCACTCTTTTTCTCTTTCCTCTCCCCCCCTTTCTCTTTCCTCTCTCTTTCTCTCTTTCTCTTTCCTCTTTCTCTTTCTGTTTCCTCCCTCTTTCTCTTTCTCTTTCCTCTCTCGCTTTCTCTCTCTTTTTCTTTCCTCTTTCTTTCCTCTCTTTCTCTTTCTCTGTTTCCTCCCTCTTTCTCTTTCTCTTTCCTCTCTCTTTCTCTCTCTCTTTCCTCTTTCTTTTTCTCTGTTTCTCTCTCTTTCTCTCTCTTACAGCAGTATCGTCGGGGGTCCCCGCCGCCCCCAGCCTCTGCGCGTCCTCAGCCGAATGGGCGGGGAGGGGGAGCAGGATGGGAGGCAGCGGTTCTGGTGGCGGCGGCGGCCCGGAAGCATCGTTGGGGTTCCTTGCCGCCGTCCCCGGCCCGGCCGCCGCCCCGCCAAATCTTCAGCCGAATGGGCGGGGAGCAGAATGGGAGGCAGCGGCAGCGGCGGTAGCATGGTAGCATCGTTGGGGTTCCTTGCCGCCGCCCCTGGCGGCGGCCGGGCCGAGGAATCCCAACGATGCTGCCGCCCCACCGCGTCCTCAGCCAAAGGGGCAGGGAGGGGGAGCAGGATGGGAGGCAGCAGTTCTGGCGGCGGCCCGGCGGCATCGTTGGGGTTCCTCGCCGCCGTCCCCAGCCTGGCCGCCGCCCTGCCAAATCCTCAGCCGAACGGGGGGGAGCAGAACGGGAGGCAGCGGCTCCGGCGACAGCGGCGGCAACACGGCAGCATCATCGGGGTCCCTGCCGCCCCCGGCCTGGCCACCGCCCCCGCTGGGATTCCGCGCTGCCTGGCCTTGCCCTCCGCCCATCCGATGGAGCTGCAGTGGGGGCTGGTGCCAGCCCCTCTGCCAGCCCGGCTGCCCCCCCCAGGCACCCCTCTTGCCCCGGCACCCGCGCAAGCTGCTTTGGAGGAAGAGGAGGGCAAGGAAGCCGCCGCCGGTGCCAGGCCCCAGGAGGCAGCTCTCCTCTCCTACCTTTGCTGAATCTCCTTCTTCCTTCCCAGCAGCCTGGATTCTGGCGTGCCTTCCCGGCCAGCAGGTCCAATGGTCAGGCTGGCTGGGGATCGCAGGGGCTGGTCTCCCTTGGGCCGCGGCTTTCGGGAGGGCTGGCCCGCTCAGCGGAGCCTCCAGCGGGCCTCTCCCAGCAGGGATCCCGGGGCTTCCCCGGGCGGCTCCAAGGCCACGAGGCCATGGCTGCACTTCTCCCAGGGGGTGGAGCACCCGGGCGCAGGGCCAATCAGGAGCCCTATATATCTATTGGATATAGATTAAGCCGGTGTCGACTTTTAGTGATTGCATAAATTCCCCCCCCCCCAAAAAAAGAACTACGGTACTCACTTTCCTCAGTTCTCGAGACACTGACTCGAGTATAAGCCGAGGGGGGCATTTTTCAGCACAAAAAATGTGCTGAAAAACTCGGCTTATACTCGAGTATATACGGTATATGTATAATCAGTCAAAATCCATCCACTGCAGGAATGATTGCCCCTCTATTGGAGATTGTGGACTGTAATCTACCATGTTGGTCTAATGGAGACTGGCTTTATACTCCCCAATCTAGGACTGAGAAGGGTGACTGGCCCAAAGTCACCTACATATTCACTCCTGCCCTTGCTTCTGCAGCTAAGGGAGGATCAGATCTGGATCTCTGTATTTCTAGACCACAATCTTTTGTACCACAATGTGGTTCCACTTGTACCACATTGGCAGATAAAGACATGAAAGATTTAGAATCCTTAGAAAAGAAATAGATTGATCCTCTTCATTCTAGTACTGACAATGATACACTTCAACATTCAGGAGAAACAGCATCGAATCTGTCTCTTGGAAGAACCTGCATCTAGGTTCACCTGTGACAAATATGAATTCTAAGATAGACAATAGAACATTTTATAGTTCTAGAATGGAATCATTAATAGGAATTGCTAGCCTATTGCCATTCAGTGAACAAGATTCCATATAAAAGCCCAATAATGAAACTCCTTGTAAATTGATAGCTCTTTGAAACTAATGGACTTTCAAAAGAAAGTAGAGGGTTTCTTGAGAACAGAACTATTTACTCAGAGCAAGAACTTGATGGGACTTGGAAACCAGACTAAAGCTGTTAGTTGAGGCTCTACATCTGCTGGAACGATGCATGCTTTTCAGATTCCAATGTTTGGCAGACTAGCTAATGAAACTCAATTTTACTTGTTAAATGGCCCTATGTTGTAAACTTGGATCGTGCTGGTTTTTGGACTCTCCATTGTCCTTTAACCCTGACTTTACTCATTTTTTTTCTATATGACACCATTTGGGGACTTTACTAATTTTCTCTATATGACACCATTTGGGGAATTTGATAAAGGGAAAACTTTCTCTTCTCATAATATTAGACATTTAGAAATTCTCCACTGTCTATATTTGTTTTTATATAAGAAACTTTTCTTACCAGTTTTGAAAAGTTTAAATTCCCTTGGTGCTGCTTGGATAGAACCACTCACTTTCAGACCTAATTGAAAATAAATAATGAATTATTATTTGAGACTAAATTATTACTATTAATTTCCATTAGAAATGCCCTTGGGAATATTTTGCATTGTAACAAACAATGTTTGACAAAGAGAGCAAATTTACAAACAAATTATTCTGCAAAGTTCATGCATAAAGCTTAAAATCAGACTCAAATTATCATATATGTAAAGTGTTCAACAAAGAGAGCTCTGCTAAGGATTGAGTGTTCTCACCAATCAATTCTCTAACAATCTGTTGTTGAGGCTGAGAAAGTTTCCAGAACAGAATGAGCTGCAGTAGAATGATGAATTAGCAAAAAACAAAAACCCAAATTGTCTGTTCTGTGGATCAAAGCTTGTTAGATTCCAATTCATTCTGCAGCAGAAAGGTTCCTTTCACGATGCAAACAATATCTATTCATCAATGACACAATGTAAAATAAACTCTCCAATATTCAAAGCACATTACAATAAGTTACATTATTCAGTTGCATTATTTATTCTAACAGGAAAGAAAAAATGATTGCAATAAAGAAAAATCGTATAGCAGCAATGCTAGTAGTGAATTTGGAATTAATGACTATAACCCAAATAATTATTTGGTGCAATCAGAGGCAGAACTAATAATGAGACTTTTTGCACCCTATAATAACTTATTTAGCATAACTATAACTCACATTTCTCCCAAATTAGCCCTCTATATGTGCTTGAGTAAACTATAAACAAAACAAGCAAACAATAATCAATAGGCATTATAGATTTTCTTAAGAATTTGACATTTTTTGATAATAAGAGAATACAGATTGAATACAACACATAATGTTGAGTGGGACCTAAATGAATTGTATGATTATTTTTAGCTTCTAGGTTCATAGTTAGTATCCCAATATTCAGTTTTATAGTTCAAAAGTGGGATAATCTGTCAAAAGATAGTGATTTACAGTGAGTAGATAGTGACACACACAGATACACACATACAGATTACTTTCTGCTAACCTCTACATGAATTTATAAATGCATTCTTAACAAGAATTGAGTATTATATGGAGCTTGAAATTCAGGTTGTAAAGTATAAACATACTTCCAAATATATCCAAATTCATGAATTTTGTTGCTGTTCTTCTGCAGTACCTTAGAAGCATAAACCTCCCAACATAAATTACTCTTATGAGGTATATTTTGTTTGATAACACAGAAGAAACTCTGGAGGTGTCTGGGACTATAATTAGGTGGTTATCTCATTTAGGTATCCACACAGAACAATTCATATATTGTTACATACTACAAGATTATAGCAATTTTATTCTGAGACACTGACTCAGCTGCAACTTTTTTACTGTGTGCTATCTCGCAGATTTCTAATAACTATGCTGTTCCTAAAGGAATTAATAAGGGGCACAACATGAGGTCTTATCTTTACATTTTGGTAGCCTCCTTTTTATGCCATGTCCTCATGATGTTGCCTTTATCTTATTCCCTGCCATCTGACACCTGAATTAGCCCAAAGTTATCTTTAAATATTTCAATTTTGACAGTAGTGTTTTCCTTTTCTCCCAGCATTTTTTGCTATGACATAATGCACGGGTGTCAAACTCGCCACGTCATGTAACGTGTCGCGACGTATCTTGACTCTTTTTGCATTGCCGGCAATGGGGTGGGCGCGGCTTCAGTATGATGAAACTGGCCTGTGGGCTGGCAGTTTGATACCCCTGACATAATGTGTCAGGCTTTACCAATAGCTGTGGATATCATCAGACCACTGAAGGAATATCTTCTTCCCTCCCATCACTGGGACTGCCCTTCATTTTGCTTTCACCTGAACAAGAAAGGACGACTGATTTCCATGGAGGCACAAGTCAGTACAATAACTCACTGACACTATCTAAAGTATATATCAAATCTTATGCAGGTTCCATATCAACTGAGGTTTAATGCTGTTTTGAAAAAGCACTAGTCCTGTGTTGCACTGCAAGTCTACTTAAACTGAGAAGAAAGAGCCTGATTCTATCAATTGTGTTCGTAAAGGAATTTAGAAATGACATTGGAGGCAAATGCCTATGGAGATTCTCAATCATCGTTGTCCCAAAAGTGTTTTTTCCAAAAGGCAACCAGACTTTCTTGGGGTTTTTTTCTTTGAAAATGTTTTGCTTCTCATCCAAAAAACTACTTCACTTCAGTTCAGACTTGAAGAAGCTTCTTGGATGAGAAATGAAATGTTTTCAAAGAAAAAAAACCCAAGAAAGTCCAATTGCCGTTTGGAAAAAGCACCTTTGGGGTGATGTTGGAGGCAATATAAAACACTCTTACAAGGAGAATTTGAAGAAGAGGATATGTGGTTCTGAGATAGACAGAAACATAAGAAATTCAAAATAACCCTGCCTTAATTTTGTTTCATAGAAGATGGGACAGAAACTTGGGTATACAGAATATATTATTGGGTATATAGAATATATTATTCTATATTATTACAATAAAGAGTATTCCGGCAATCCTTGCTATGCCTGTTTCTTGATCTGGGCTTCCTCAAAGGGTGGGTACATTTACTGTATTATTAAGTGTATTATAGTTTTTTTATCTGCTTCTGCCATGAGAAGGTTTGCGTGGCATCAGGGTAGCTTTTTCCAATAAATTAAGTATTTTAATTTTCCTCTTCAATGTTGAGAAATTAAAAATTATTACATCATCTCAAATTCTTCCTGCATTCTCAACTTAAACAGGAGGGAGAAGAGGGTATATGGGATGGAGAAGACATGGAGGGCACAGAATAATGAAAAACTGGATGGATCTTCACTGGAACTAAAATCAAGGTGTTCCTTGAGGAGGAGTTGGGTTGTTTGTCACTTCTCCTAGAAAGAATGAATTCACGGAACAGAGGATGAGGGTATGTTTGAAAGCCAATAGTGACAATCGTAGCTGCCTAGATGCGCCAATTGTCACACACAGAGAATAACTACTGGCAAGTTATTTTCTAAAGACAACAAAGTTAGCTAATATTCCTTTTAATATGAAAGATATGAGCACAAATATTTTTCTACAGTTGCACTGATTTTCTCCCTCTCCCCATCCATTTGCAGGTGATTGGAAGAAGATACAGTAAATGAAAGCCAACTAGCAGTCAAACAACATGATAAAAACTCAATTGGGAAACTATGAGCACTGTAGACCAAGCTAAGTCCCAAAATGCTAGACATTTCCCGGAAGACAAATCAGCCACCAACAGACACACAGAGATAAACAACATCTATATTCCATTCAAAAGAGAAAATTAAAAAGCGAAAACACCACAACATCTCATTGCTAGCAATCAACATCCTGATAAGCAGAGATTAACACCAAGATTAATACTAAAATCAAGCAATAAGCAATACCCCAATCAAGGAACTACCAACTCAGACAAACAATCGAACAGTTAACAGCCTAATTAAGGAACCAACATTGACACTTTGCAAGCCACTTGTCATAAAAACTCCACTGTCTTCGAGCATTACCCTAGTTGAGTAATGAAATATCTGCAAGAAAACAATCAAGCTCCAACAGTACCAAGGACCCCATGAATTACTTATATGAATTACTTAAATAATTAGAATAAAGTTTCTGGAACCATAATATGAATTGAAGCCATCTTGTTAAAAACATTGATCACCACCAAGATAGCAATGAAAACTTGCACTTCAGGGAGATCAGTACTAAAACCCAAACACAATATCTCTGATCTCTGAGGGAGATGGATGGTTAAGAAGTATGAAATATAAATAAAATAAATTGTTCCTCAGGCAGGGAGCAATGACAGAAAAGGCCCTTATTCTTGGTCCCACCAAATCTTGGTCCCTCTTTAGGAAAGGGTATCCATAACACTCCTTGACTCCCTATTCTGATGAGTCAGGTAGATGTAACAAGGAAAAGACAGTCCTTCAAATAATCTGGTACTAAGCCATATAGGCTTTAAAGGTGACAACCAGCACCTGGAATTAGACTTGGAAGCAAACTGACAGCAAATACAGCTCCTGCAGGAGAGATGACACATATGCACATGTAGGCCTGCATAAAACCATTATTGCTGCTGCATTTTGAACCAATTGAAGCTTTTGAATACTTTTCAAGGGCAGCCCCATGGAAGGGGATGTCTGGGGTCCAGGTGATACAAAAGAAGCTAAAAAGAGACGAGTAGTCCACTTACCGTGTTTCCCCCAAAATAAGACCTGGTCTTATTTTTTTGTTTGCCTCCAAGAAGCACCAGGTCCTATTTTCGTATGTGTGTGTGTTTCTTTTCCACTCATCTCACAGCGGCAGCACACACAGCCCTGCACAACCGGCCCACTTCTTCTGTGGCCAAAGGAGCAGCTTCATTCTGCAGCTGAGAATGGAGCTCGGCCTGAATTTCGCAGTCAGAGGCCTTTCCAGAAGGCATTTGCAGCCAAGAACCAAGCTATGGATTCAATCCATAGCTCAGCTCTCGGGTACACAGGCCTTCTGGAAAGGCCTCTGACTGTGAAATGCATGCTGAGCTCCATTCTCAGCTGCAGAATGAAGCTGCTCCTTCTGGTGAGGCAAGTGTCGATCAATGGGAGTCTAGGCTGCAATGGTAAGCTCCACCCTCCCAACCACACTTGATTTTTAGGGGTGCGCCTCACCCCAAAAGTAAGGCTTATTTTGGGGTAGGGCTTATATTAGGACCACACCCCAAAATCAAGCTAGATCTTATTTTCAGGGTAGGTCTTACTTTTGGGAAAACACAGTATATGAGCCTACATTAAAACTCTGTGGCATTTAAGCAAAATAAAGGATAAAATTGGGGATTAGCCCCTAATGAACAGTGTCACTGTTGATATAAAGCTCCTTCAATTTCTTTTTCAGACTCCTCACAATTTCTCACATGTCTCCTGAACACTGTCCTCTTCCCTTGTCCCTGTGATCTGTCAGCCAGGCTGGTTTGGATTCATGTTTAGCACTCCTTCAGGACAGCATTAGATCCTTAGCCATGTTTTATATCCAATAGAAATTGTATAAAATACAATTTAAAACTGAGACTACAGTTACTGTTTATCATCAGTAACTATATCTTGAATCTGGGCAGCCTTAACAGGTTTCTCATCAATTGAAGGCTGTTTATGGCAGAAAGGTATCCATTTGTGAAGATTAAAAAAAAAGTAAAAGAAAGAAGACACAAATATAAGTTGGAAGTCAGGTCATTCAAAAATGTACAGGCTGAGAGAAGCCAATAATCTGGGGAGAGATGTGGAAGAAAATACTTTTAGGGATAAATTAAAATTCCTTAATTATTTTTATAATTTTGTTTTGAAAGTAAACCAGCTAGGATAAGCTGGTACTTTGATTTTGTACAGCAAAAGAGCCATACAATTGTATTACATGTCGTATGATCTTATGCAAGTTTTTCCAGAAGTATCCTACAGATGTCTAATATGTTTGCTCAGGATTGCAGTCTAGCATCATTCTGTTAACATTATTTTTATCACAGACTGCAATATGTCAATAGTGCTGCATTACAATGGCAAATTAACACCTGAAAAACACGAATACAACCTGAATATTTTATGAGCACTGTTCACTCCCAGCAAAACACCAGACCTTAACATGTTAGATAGTTAAAGTTCATCAAGCCTCTTACCAGGAATACTATCATGGAGCTACAATAATTCCTTTTCTTTGACTATAATAGAGAAGTATAATTTTATTGTGGCAGTAAGAGGTAGGGCCATACATATGTGAATTGCATTAACTATCAACTGTATACAGTAAAATCCATGTGAATGGCTTAAAGTGTCCTTGCAAGAAAACATTCGCAGCAAGCTTTCAGCCTTTTAGTCTTTTGTAAGGCTTTGAAGACCTGGCTTTTCCTCCAAGTGCTGGGAGAAGTCTAGATAATCACACTTTAGAACTTTGATTTTTTTTTTAATGTTTTGATCAATTTGGTTTCATAGTTTTAATGTGATTTTATATATCTTATGGTCTTTGATTGGGAGTCACTCAGAGTTGGTTGAAAGATGGGTGGCTACATAAATGTTTTAAATAAATATAATAAGCTCCATTAATCCTGAATGGCAAGGGGGGGGGGTCAGGAATCAATGACCCCATTAAACTAGACTGTTTATTTTCACTAGCCATATCTGAAAGATAATTTAGCTCATACTGACCTAATAGGAAGGGATAAGTAATGAAAAGGCAATCCGGATGGGTTATCTAAAATATTTTAACATCATGCAGTAATTTACACTGTGTAGGTCTTTTTCTTTGTCTTGCCTGTGCAATGTAGTAGGCTAAGGGTACATGCACTGTAATTCTGCTTTTCCTCAGGTCTGCTAATGCTTTGCTGGAGACCCAGTGTACACTGTAGTAGTTTGCATGCTTAATAAACTTATATTGTATTTTCAAAGTGATTTAAGTGAGAAAGGATAGGCTACAATATTATTAATAACACAAAAGGCATGCAAGTGAATTGTTACATACTGACTAAATCAATAATTCTAAAAAATAAATGGTCACTAACTGGTTGAACAGAAGTTGCCTCAAACAGAATCAGTGGTTCTGAGTTATTTGGATCTTCGCATACAGTTTTGAGCTGATTATATTAAAAAAAATAAGAGAAAGTGATGGGGAGAATGAATATTCATCTCTGATGAGAAAAGTACAGGAAGGTTTGTTTCTACTTTTAAAAATTCAGGAATGAATTAAATAATATTTTGAATATTTGTAACAACGAATCAATAATTCCAATGAAGTGTGCAAAGTCTTTAACATGTACACTTACAAAATCAGATACCAGCTGACCAAAAGTGATCTTTAGGAATGCACAGCTGACTCCATATCTTGATACAAGGCTTCTCTTGCCAAGGATTCAGTATTTTTAAAAACAAAATTCTCCCATAATTTCTCCCACTTTGACAACCTTCATAAGGCTTTCTTTTGGCTGACTATGCTGGAATCAAACACAGCAAATTACAATTTGATTATAGCTGTGGTATCTAGCAGTTGCATTATAATTACAGTGTTCACCTTCTCAGCCTTAAATCTCAGGTAATTGAATCTAGTCTTCTTTCTCTACTTTGTCCTCTTCCATTTAAGAAGTGCATTGATTTTAATGCTTACACTACTCTCATTGATTTCTGGAAGGATTTGAACTGCTGCACTCCAGCCAATCCAATCCAGCCAACAATTAAGTTTTAGTGATGAAGGAAAAAAGTTGAGGAAACTGTTGCTTTATAATTGGTCACCAACCCACTTAGATAAATGCACTAAAGAAGCACAAAGAGAGGCAAAGAAACTGCTACAGGAAGTTATGACATGAAGACTGTTTTACACCATTGTTATAATTTCAAATATTTAAAAACAAGATGAGCTGTTCATACCTCAGTCCTACTAAACTCTCTTGTTGAATGATTTACTGACAATGACTCTGAATAAGAATTCAGTACATGTTCAACTTTAGATTTATGGGAACCTATAAAAAGAAAAAAGATGGTTAAGCACCTCAATCTTTATAATAATCATTTTCCAGACTTATTTTCTCATTGATTTCTACTTTAGTATATTCTGTAACCTAATGATAACAATTGGCCACTCTTCTAGTTCGTAATACAAGACTAGAGTTTTTTATTTTGTGATTATCATTTGAATAAGGTTCCCATATATTAAAAATATTTTTTTTAAAATTGAATGAATAAGTTATGGTAAGCTGATACATTTAGTTGACCTTGATGTATCAAAAAAGCTAAGCTGATGCTGAACTTAGTTAATGCTTGGAGGGGAGACTATAAGGAAATCCTAGGGCTGTAGGAGATTGGTAAACTAAAATGAAACAATTAGGGAGAAAGTATTAAAAAGATTGTGATACATAAGTTAATGCTATTCATTCACTGTTCATTCATTATTTGGAATGAAAGAATGGGAAATTTCTAATTATTCCCAGAATATTGTAATTAAAAAGTACCTTTTAAAAAAATAGACAATATATTTTAAGACTATTTCATTTCCAGACAGACAAAACTGGTATAAATGGTACTAAATCTTTCTAAACAAACTTAGAATCCTGACTGGGTGGTTCACCATAAAGCTCCCAATTTTCTTTGTGTGATAGTGGTCTCTTTAAATATAAGAACAATACCCAAATAAGGAAAGAACCCTTATAAAATATTTTCTGTACTAGTATTTTAGTATCTAAAGGTCACTATACTGATTTTTTACTGGGAAAGTAAGATTTATAGAAGTGCAGTAACCTTATTAGAGCCATAAAAGCTACATTAGTTGCTATCATGCCAAGACACACTTTGTTTTTGTTTTTTTGCAATAATAGTGACTTTAAAGAGAAATCCAGTAATGGTTTCAAGTTGTTATTCTATTGAGATGTAATATACTATAAAGTGCATTGCAGGGTTATGGATATAAGATTAAAAATGTCAGCACAATTTAAAATAATCATATTGGAAGGATCCAGATGAACACTGTAGGGCAAAAAGGCTTTCCAGCTTCTAAGTTGTAAATTAATAATTTTAAGGATTTCATGACACAGACTTCATGAACTTTTTGGCTACAGACAGGTTTGCTGTGAAGTGAGTCATATCACTGCTGTTATTAAAAGACCAAACATTGATTACCCAGTTTCAGAGCATCTTTCCTATAATTACTGCATAAAAATAGACTGTGGTTAAAACACGGTTTTAATTAACTGAAAACTTACATACAAACACTGAAATTTTACCTGCATAAAGGTAGCCAGGCAAGAGCATCTCTGGCAAGCTGTCTGGCAAAAGATAGCCATTCTTCCGAGCAACAACAAGGTGAAAGGCGGCACAGAATTCTGCTAAGTTCAATGCTCCATCACAGTCAACGTCACTAAGTTCCCTACAAATCAGATAGTTATTATAGAATCCTATTTTCGAGAATGAAAACCTGTTTGCTACATCACATTTTGCTCACACAGGTATTAACATTTAGACTAATGCAATTTCTAATTGTAATTCAAATACGTTTATTACAAATATAAATTTCAATTATACTTTATAATAAAAATATATTGCAATTGCAATAAAATTACAATTAAACTGTGATTTTTAAAAATTACTTTATGTAATAACACTTTTAAGTAATTTTCCTAATGATGTTTACTTGTTTAACTAGGCAAGTTTAGAAATGTAACATCCCAAAAAAATTGTAATGAGTAATTCTAAAATACATGAAACTATTACTGTTTAAAAGAATTAGGATATGATTTCATAAGCAAAACTAGAAGTGAAGCTTATGATGTTAATTTTTCTGAATTATATTTATCTGAATGATTCAAACTACTGTATTTTTAGGCTCCTTAATATGCTCTTTAGAACATTTTTAGATTACAGTACCATTCACATTTTGTTAGGCCACTGAAAAGATAAAAGCATAAAATAAATATTAATTTACTCTCTGCTTTGCTTGGATCACAGTGTGAGCAATTGCTGAAGACATTTTCTGTTGCATTGGTTTTACATACAGACACAGAAAAAAAAAACCACACAGAGAGATAAAATAATATTATGAATTAGGAAATAGTATTTACCATATGTGTGAAAGCTCAGGGATCGGCAGTTTAGATTTTGTAAAGAAATTCTTAGCCACAGAACCTGTTAAAAATGATGGCCAGAAAGCAGTAAAATAACTCAGCAACAAATTTTCTACTGGTATCCTTATATTTCTTTTTAAAAAATAAATCAGTTTACAGGTTATTATCTGCTTGTTTATATTAGCCTAGAGCACTGTTTTTCTTGTAATTTTAAGAGTAATTATAATATTTCTTGCAATATTCATCAGTATTTTATTTTTCAGAAAAAGATTTTGAGGCTTCTGAAAGATAATATTTATGTTTTTTGTTATTTTACCTAAGCACTAATACTAAATACCTCATATACTTCAGGATCTTAAGCAAAACAGAATTTGAAATTATATTCCGAATTCCAAACTATAGTTAAATGCTACCTCAAAATTGGTACTGAGCAAGGTAGGATTATCTGGCCTTTATGCTGTCTCTGCACACACAGAAACCTTAGATCGAAAGAACACATATATGTATATCCATGCTATAAGAATCCACTAAGGTCTGAAAAAGTATTTAAAACAATAGTTAATAATGCAATAGAAATTAATTAATAAATTTCAATAATAAAACCTATAAAAGAGGAATAAATAGAACTTCAAAACATATATTGAACTATCAATGTATCATTTGATATGAAGTTATATTCAAGGCCCTATGAAATAGCTCTGTTTTGAACACCTTTTGAAATGTTGACACCATAGTTGTGTTAGTTTGACTTCAAGAGAAGGCTGTTCCATAGGAGTTTTCCCTATGACCTTCTCCTGCCATCCATTGACTGGACCTTACCTGGACAGGATACCTGGATCAATATCATTACAGCCAAGAGAATTGGACATATTGTTTCTACTTGGAAATCTAGCCTAGAGACTAAAACATATGAAGAATGGCTACAGGACTTGGGTTTGGCTAGTCTAAAGAAAAGAAGAAACAGGAGTGACATGATAGCAGTATTCCAGTATTTGAGGGGCTGCCACAATAATAATAACAACAACAACAACAATAACAACAACAACAACAACAATAACAACTTTATTACGGTCGTAGACCAGCAATAGACATAACATTTTACAATATATTAAAAAAATAGTACTGACATTAATAGTAAATAATAACATCCCTGTTAAGAAAATACATGTTCTCAGAATGTTAGGATCACTCCCTAGTTTACGTGAGTGAAAAGCCGCTAAGTATGTGAGTAAATATAATGTTCCAAAAATTATTAGAGACATCTCCAAAACATTGGCACAAGTTGATGGCTATAAATCTGTAACCAATTTTTTTTCTTATGGACATTGCAGCAACCCAGTATTTTGCCACTGCATACGTGATAGACGGGTTTGAGTCCTGGAGGAGAAAGCCTACATTAAAAATTGTTAGCCCTCCCTGGCAATCTCTCTAATAAGGGGAGGATATATGCTGACCTATAAACTTGGTATAACTCACAGTACAATAGAACATGTGAGATATCTTCAACTTCTCCTTTACCACATATACATACCCGTTCTGCCATTGGTGTTCTCTTATACCTGCCCTGGAGGAGTGCTGAGGGAAGAATGTTAAATCTGGCTCTGAAGAAAGCTATTCTTTGTTTTGGGAAGGTCAGATCATTCAGATATCTTGCCGATTCCCATACACCCTGTTTGATTCTACCCCTACTGTGGCGAGGCAACCTATTTAGTTCTTCTTGGAACTCCATGTCCTTCATTCTATTGAATACTACTTGCTTTGCTTGGTCAAAGCCTAGGGACATTAAGAATACTGATGAGAGCCCATAAGAGCCCAGTTTATGATTTATCGCCTGCTTCCAGTGGGAGGGGAAGTTGTCAGTCAGCACTAATGGGAACAGTCCCTCTGGAAAGAATGCATTTTAAGCCAGTGATCATCATCTTCCAGGGTCTTACCTGGATTTGAGGCATGCCTGTCTCAATTCTTAATCGGGCATTTGGGGTTCCTTTGGGTGCAGCTAAGATGGCTTGCAGGAATTTGGTTTGTATGGTTTCTAGCAAGTTTTTCTTTGTAAGGATTCCTGTTTGTGCCCCATATAGAATTTGTGCCAATGTTTTGGCCTCGAAAGGTTTTAAGGCGACAGGTACTAATTGACCTCTGCCTGTGTAAAAGTAATGTTTAATTGCATTTGAGGACCTATTGGCTGCTTGCAATGTATAATCCAGGTGTGCCTTCCATGTCCCTTGCGAGTGGAAAACCCCAACGTATATAAATGTTCTAACCTGTTCCAGACTATGTCCTTCTATTTTCCAGGAGTATTGGCTGGGTCTTTTAGCAAAAACTAAAATTTTTGATTTATCAAAGTTAAGGACCAACTTGTTCTGTCTGCAATAGCCAAGTGTTGCCCTAATTGCTCTCTTCAGTCCTACAGGAGTTTGTGAAATAATAACCGCATCGTCGGCATATAGAAGAATCGGGATTTTGCGATGTGCTAGGTTAGGTGGATGCAGATCAGGATTCTGTAAGAGATCGATCAGGGGGTTGATATAGAAGTTAAAAAGGGAGGGAGACAGGATGCAACCCTGCCGTACTCCTTTTTGTACCCTTACTGAGTCGGTTAAAGTCCCTTGAGGATTACACCTCACTTTCAAGGTGGAATTGGCGTACAATTTTTGTATGAGGAAAAGGAGGCGTTTATCTATAGTAGTGCATTTTAATTTCTCCCAGAGAGTGTTCCTGGATATTGAATCGAAGGCCTGCTTAAAATCAAGAAAGGCCACGAAAAGAGAGAATTTTTTTTTATATGTGTATTTTTGTACTAGATGGTGAAGTACCAAGATGCCACAAAGAAGAGGGCATCAAACTATTCTCCAAAGCACCAGAGGGCAGGAGAGGAAACAATGGTTGGAAACTGGTCAGAGAGAAGCAACCTGGAATTAAGGAGAAATTTCCTAACAGTGAGGACAATTAACCAGTGGAACAGCTTGCCTTCAGAAATCATGGGCACTTCATCACTGGAGGTTTTTAAGAAGAGACTAGACAGTCACTTATCTGAAATGGTATAGGTTCTCCTGCTTGAGCAAGGGGCTGGACTAGAAGACCTCCAAGGCCCCTTCCAGCTCTATTCGATTCTATCTCACTCATTTCTTTGCCCTGAATTTATTTAATTATTAGCATGAACCTACTCAGAAGACTTAATATATCTGAATACCTTGCATTTGAATATAGGGCTATTGTGAATGCCTATATTCCTATGTGCATTCAAAATACAAAGCCATCTCAATGATGAACTCCTGGGAACTCATAGGCGTATTTCATAAAATTTTACTTTACTAAGAACAGCAATTGCCCCTGACCTCTTTTAGGATTTTTCTTTATTTCCATGTTCACATGTGGATATAAATGCTTAACAATTATTTGCAATATATACTTTTCTGATCTTAATCAAAGTAAAATCCTACAAAGTAGATGAATATTCATTTTATCAGAATACTCAAATTCCAGGTGCACAGCAGTAGTAAAGACTAAAGCAGACAGATTTTAATTTAAAATACATAATTTTTATGAGCTACCAGATAAACTTAAAATTTCAATGAAACTTTTCATATATATATTTATTTTATAGAACTTACTGAATATCTTTTTAAACAAAGAGGACTGCAGCAAACAGCATATTATTTCACAGAACAAAAGTCTATATGCTGTCAGTACAAGGATAATGTCCTCCGTGTCTCATATCACATTACTAATGAAGAGATACTACAAAGATCAGATTTAGAACCTATCGAAAACTGTGAATGAACATTGAATGTGGCTTGTTGGCCATATCTTACATATATCTAAAGACCGGCATCCCAAAAATTGCACTATGTTGAATACCTTCTGCAAGAAAGAGAAAACAAGGCCTGTTAAGTCCGGAGAATAATGGCGCTTGACACGAAGCATTTCTAACAAGTCTTATTCTCTGCTTCCATTCTACGAACAACCCGAGCAGAGGCACGCAGGCCTCTATTTATACCTTCTGATCCCCGGGCAAGTTCAACCAATCATGAGGCGGGCTTTTCCCGCCTTGCGCATGCGCACAAGGCCGGCGCCACTCAGTCTGGCCCCGGGCAGCTTTTGCAAATGCCCGGGACTCTTGCAACGTCCCGAGCCTGCTTTTGCAGGCTCAGGACACAACACCCCTCCCCCCTAGATGAAATAATATGGCGCCCACATGGACGCCATCATAGTGATGGTCATATAGTTAACTGATAAGTTAAGTTACACAGTGTGTGTAAGATGTGGAACTGTTCCGTCATACAAAGACCCAGTAGCCCCAACATCGTTTACGTAGTGTCAACCAGTCAGAACCTCTATTTCAGTAATTGCAGTTCACATGCTCACCTTACGTAATCTGCAAGGTATTTGGGAGGGCCTTTGACCCTGAGCGACCTTCTCGGACCTGGGGAACTTATAGTGTTTTCCCCGTGGCTTCCCACACTAGGTGAATTTCCTTGTGGTTGTTGTGTGACTTCAGTTTGACTTTCCTGCCCGTCTCTTAGGCTTGAGAAGTCAGAACTCTGTTGATCACTATACCTGGTTGACCTACCACCAATGGAGTTTTCCAACCCCTCTGAACTCATCTCCGTGTTCCCTGACGGAGTGTGGTTTTCCTGGCTCCTTCCTGTAGTGTTAGG
>NW_015386998.1:665573-668454 GCF_001527695.2 Protobothrops mucrosquamatus | reverse complement strand
TTTAGGTAGGGATGATTTTAAAAGTAATTTTAATCGGAAACACAGCTGGCAATATTTGGTTTTTAATTCGGCTTTTATTGGGGTTTATATTTTTTGTATTTCTGTATTTTTGTATTTTGTGTATAGTATTTGTTTTTTAATATGCTGTGAACCGCCCTGAGTCCTATGGGAGAAGGGCGGTATACAAATTAAATTAACAACATAACATTAACAGCATCTATCCTGAAACCTAGGAACTCAGTGGACTGCACACCAATCTTACATTTGTCCTGTTTAAGTTTAAGACCTGCTCTCCGGAAACGAAGCAAAACAGCCTTTAAACGCTCAGCCAGCACTTGTGGAGAGTCTCCTGCGATGAGAACGTCATCAAAATAAGGACATACACCAGGAATACCCCTCAGGGTGTTTTCCATTACACTCTGAAAAATGCCAGGAGCGACATTCACCTGGAAAAATGCCAGAAGCGACTGTAATCTCTTCACCCGGAAAGCCCCACGATGGGTGACAATAGTTTGGGCCTCAGCTGCAGCATCATCAACAGGCAGCTGTTGATATGCCTGGGCCAGATCAAGCTTAGCAAAAAATTTTCCCTCCTTGAGAGAAGCCAGAATGTGGCTCACTACAGGCACAGGGCCTTGCTATAGGGCCTTGCTATAGGGCCTTGCTATAGGGCCTTGTTTAGTGTGCACTTGTAGTCAGCACAAATCCGGATGTCCCCGTTTGCCTTTAAAGGCGTTACAATGGGGGTTTCCCACGGGCTGGAATCTACAGGCTCTAGAATGCCTTGCTGGAGCAACTTGTCCAGTTCAGCGTCAATCTTGCTCTTGAGAGCAAATGGTACCCTCCTAGGCTTAACCCTGATGGGCTGTACCGTTGGATCTAACTTAAGTTAAACAGGAGGTCCTGTGTAGGACCCTAGTTCAGAACTGAACACATCTGCAAACTCCTTGCATACGTCTGCAAGGGTCTGTGTTTGCAATTTATTTAGCCCTGTTACTTGAATTCCCAAGGCCTCAAACCAATCGAGTCCAATGAGACTCGTTCGCTCACCCCCCACAACCAACACGTCTAGGGGGCCTGCAAAATTCTTNGTTGTTGTGTGACTTCAGTTTGACTTTCCTGCCCGTCTCTTAGGCTTGAGAAGTCAGAACTCTGTTGATCACTATACCTGGTTGACCTACCACCAATGGAGTTTTCCAACCCCTCTGAACTCATCTCCGTGTTCCCTGACGGAGTGTGGTTTTCCTGGCTCCTTCCTGTAGTGTTAGGGTTTAGGGATGCCTCCCTGTTGGCCCTTATGCGTGGGGACATCCTTCTATGAGCCATTTCAGCAAAGGATGTGTTTCCCCTCTGTTTTGCCTGCTCTCTTGCATGTTGTGAGTTGTGAGTATGCTTCCAGTGATTCTCCGTGTCTGGAGTATTGTTTGTGAGGTGTGGATAGTTAGTATACCTCCGGTGGGACTCCCAGGCTGGAGTGTGTGTGGGGGTGTCTGTGTGTCCCCGTCCCCATGAATTGCTACCTGAATCTCCAGTGGAACTTGGGTGTAGAGAGCCCGTGTCGTTCCCCACAACTGTTGTTGGCAGCAGATTCTGATTCTCAGAATGCATTTCCCATTCCTCCTCCCCCCCTAGAGGAGACTGAGGAGGAACCCCAGGTGAGTCCCGCCTCACACGTAATTGATCAATGTGGCGGCGAAGAACACGGCCGTCTTCCAGGGACACCTCGTAGGACAGTGGCCCCGAGACCTTGCAGACCACCGCCGGGACCCAGAGGTGTCCAGGCCCGTAGTTCCTGGCCCAGACAGGATCGCCTTCACGCAGGACCCGTGGTGGGTGTGGCTGAGACACCTGTGATGCTACATGCTCCGGATGCAGCCTGTCCAATTTAGTCACGAGCCGACGACCCCAACGGAGTTCGGCCGGGCACTTACCCGTGGCAGTGCATGGAGTAGTACGATGTGCCAGAAGAAAGTCAGCCAACCTGTGATGCCAATTGCCGTAGGTCAGCTTCTTAAGGGCGTCCTTGGTGACGCGGACCATCCGTTCAGCCAGACCGTTGGTGGAAGGATGAAAAGGAGCCGAAGCAGCGTGGCGGATCATGTTGGCCTGTAGAAATCCCTGAAACTCAGTAGAAGTAAATTGAGGACCGTTATCTGACACCAGAACATCTGGCAACCCGTGTGTAGCAAAAATGTTTCTCAACACTTGAATGGTCTTGGCAGCTGTGGTAGAAGACACAGGCACGACCTCCAGCCATTTGGAATGGCTGTCAACAACAACCAGGAAGAATTGTCCCTGAAAGGGCCCAGCGTAATCTACATGTATTCTAGACCATGGAGTGTGCGTTTCCTCCCACCTGTGTACAGGGGCCTGGGGCATTTCCGGCCTGGACTGCTGGCATGTATGACACCCATGCACCTGGGCCTCGATGGCCCGATCAATGCCAGGCCACCACAGATGGCTGCGCGCAAGCGCCTTCATCCTAACGATTCCTGGATGGCCCTCATGTAATGAAGTCAAGATTCTAGCCCTCAATGAGGCCGGAATCACAACTCTCGAACCCCAAAGGAGGCAGTCATTGAAAGTGGACAACTCGTGCCTCTTAATCCAGAAACGTTGAAAATCCTCTGCAGGGCACCTGTCAGGCCAACCAGACAGGACCCATGACAGCACGCGTTTGAACGTGTGGTCAGTGGCAGTTTCAGCAGCCACATCCCTAGCATTGAGGGGACACTCAGGCAACTCCTGAATGGACAATATGTGTACAGCAGGAGCGGGATCAGGCTCCACAGTAGGCAATGGCAGCCTACTCAATGCATCTGCATGACCCATTTCCTTGCCAGGCTTGTGGACCAGTGAATAATCATAAGCTGACAGGAAG
>NW_015386998.1:660085-662980 GCF_001527695.2 Protobothrops mucrosquamatus | reverse complement strand
CTGCAATTTCACTTTAAGTGTTAGTTTCTTTTTAAGGGGTTTGTGTGTGCCTATTCTTAAAATGTTCCGGCGTGTTGCACAGAACCCCACCCTGTTTTGGCTGGGCACCCTGGTACCTTTCAGATTCAATTCTTCCTTCGGTTGTACCTTCTGTCGACCCAGGCAGACTGCAGCGATGTGGCCCTTCTTTCCGCACGCTCGGCAAACGGCGGAATGGAACCGACATTCTGCTCCCTTGTGGCGTCCACCACATCCGAGGCAACGAAGCTCAGCTGGGGCCTTGTCCTGACGATCTTTGGACCTCCTCCCAGCTCCTCGGTAAAGCTTGTCCACGTCTTCTTCAGGATCTTCTTCCGAATCCTCACGCACGTCTTCCTTGTGAATAGTGGCGGTCTCTGGAACGTTTCGCTTAGGCCGCATGTTCTTGACCGCCCCACCTGCAGCTTCTTCAGCCGAAACCTCTCGCAGAGCATCTTGGAAGGAGACA
Organism: Protobothrops mucrosquamatus; assembly: GCF_001527695.2. Lineage (NCBI taxonomy): Eukaryota > Metazoa > Chordata > Lepidosauria > Squamata > Viperidae > Protobothrops > Protobothrops mucrosquamatus. The sequence continues at coordinate 662,493 of NW_015386998.1, read as the reverse complement.
TCTTCCCTGGCGAACAGCCTCTGCTGTAATTCTGTGTTCCTCAGTCCACACACAAAACGATCGCGCAGTCTTTCCTCTAAGTCCTTGAAGTCGCACGGTTTAGCTGCTCTTCTCAAGGCCGCAACATATTCTTTTGCTGATTCTCCAACTCGCTGATCTCTCTGTTGAAATGTGTGCCTCCAAGCCATGACAGATTGCTTGGGCTAGAAATGTTCCTTCAAAGTTTTCTTTAGATCGGAGTATGATACCGTTTCCAGCGAGTCCGGGGCGATTAAGCTCTCGGCGATCTCAAAGGCGTCTTGCCCACAAACGCACAACAATGTGGCAGCCTTTAAGCCTTCCTCCCGAATCTGGTTTATGCGGAAATACGTCTCGACTCTTGCAACATAAGATTCCCATCTCTCGGGGTGAGAGACGTCGAATTCCGCTAAACGCCCAACTTTCGCCATGATCGAGGATCAGGGTCTTCTTCTGCAGCCGCACGCACCCTCCAGCAATTTCGTACTGGCAGGATAATGCTGACTTTCACGCCGTTTTCTCTTCCGGACTTCTTTGGGTGAGTCTTCAAGCTTTCCTAGCTGTATAGACTGTATCCCACCTTCGTCGCCAGTGTTAAGTCCGGAGAATAATGGCGCTTGACACGAAGCATTTCTAACAAGTCTTATTCTCTGCTTCCATTCTACGAACAACCAGAGCAGAGGCACACAGGCCTCTATTTATACCTTCTGATCCCCGGGCAAGTTCAACCAATCATGAGGCGGTCTTTTCCCGCCTTGCGCATGCGCACAAGGCCGGCGCCACTCAGTCTGGTCCCGGGCAGCTTTTGCAAATGCCCGGGACTCTTGCAACGTCCCGAGCCTGCTTTTGCAGGCTCAGGACACAACAAGGCCCACCTCAAAAAACCTGGTGCCAAACACTTAAGGAAGATCTTAAGATTATTAATGTGCCTTGGGACGATGCTGAAGATGCTGCAAATGATTGAAATTTCTGGAAAACACTTGCTGCCCAATGTGCTCTGCATAGGACTTAATAATGATGATTATAACCAGTTAGTTCATAAACTGTTTAGATATAAGTATAATATTAATTGGAACTAGTTAACAATTGAAGCATTCTGCTTCGTTTCTTTCTACCTTGACATTAAAAGTATTCTGTGATTTCATTATACTATAGTTTGGTCTAATTAACATTGGGAAATTACAATTTCAGTGCTAGTATCAAATCATGTTTTTCAATTCTGTTTTGGAGGAATCTTTAACTGGTTCACCATTAAAAAAGTTTGTTTTTCTCATTAAGAAGCAATAGCTGAAATAACTTGGAAATGCATCATTATTTTATTTATATTTTCCTATAACAAATCAAAGTTTATTGCACATTCAGCTAAATGTTTAGACTGGATTGGCATTTTTATCTACCTATTGAGTCCTTCCCAAGATGTTATTGTCTGATGATGTTAAAGGTATTGTTGCAGGATATAAGCTCTTCCAAATAAAGCTGTCTTTTGCAACTGACTGGTGATTTTCCCAATATTCAAGTGGTGCCTCCGTTGTTTTGAAATTGTAGCCAAGGCACCTATTACTATTGGTATTGTCATTGCTTTCTTTTGCCACAGTCATTCTACTTCGATTTACAGGTCTTTGAATTTTCTGATTTGCTCCAGTTCTTTCTCTTCTATTCTGCTGTTTCCAGGTACTGCTACATCCACTATCCAGACTTTTTTTTTGCTTACTTATCTACATTGTTAAGTCTAGGGTGTTATGTTTCAATTAATTTAATTAATTAATTAAATTACATTAAAATAATTTTGTCCAAGAACTGATCTTTTGTTGTTCTGCTGTTTGGGCAGTTTCCTTTCTGCTCAGGTGAAAAGAGCTTGTTTTCAGCTAGACACTGTTGGACTACATCAGCTATCACACTAGTTAGCAATCTGAAAGTTGTTTTTTTTTTTAAAAAAATAAATTTTTATTAATTTTTCATTAAGAAACAAAAACATAAATCTTTTATCACAATATCAACCAGAAAAAAAACAACATCAAACAATACATTCACGGACGTGTCCGGTGTCCCCCTCCCGCACCCCCCTCTCACCTACCTACACCTTCCTCCTCCTTATCTTACCACCACTCCTCCTTCCTCCCTCTTTCCTGCTTCCCTTTCTCCCTCAATCATCCCGTCAGTGCAGTTGGGGTATCACCGGGCACCTCCTTACAAAATCATACATATATATATACATCTAAATCTATAATACCAACCTAACCCTTTCCCCCCTCCCCCCCCAAGACTTCCCAAAGCTAATCTAGGAAATAAATGCACAATCATCCAATACTAATCAAAAAATACTCATTATTATTACACACTAGTACAAAATTACTGTGACTCTAAAATAACATTAAATTACAACAAAAAAA
>NW_015386998.1:651342-656612 GCF_001527695.2 Protobothrops mucrosquamatus | reverse complement strand
AGGAACTGCACCTCGTTTAGAAGCCATTCTGAGGTTTAAAATTTTTTTTAATATACAGTCCAAAACAGTTAGAAATCAAACAAATTCTCCTTTAATTTTTCTTATTTTTTGGAGATTTTTCCTTAATTTTTAAAGATTTTTTACAGCTTTAACAATGTAGCCATCCACAACCGGAAGGAAAGTAAAAGTATCTCTTTAGCACAAAGAAGCGGCAAACCGCAGCCATTTTTTTTCTCCAAGAAGTAACTTTCGATTTTCAATCCTTGAGAAGAGTACTTTAAAGTCTGAGTCAAAGTTTTAAGTTCTTTATAGAAAATTCAGACTTCCTAGTTAGCTCCGTCTGTGAAAGGTACTCACAATTAATTCAGAAAAAATCAGAAGTGGAGACGGCGTCTGGCTTCGCTTGCAGCGAAGACGTCCCGATCTGCGGAGAAGCTCGGAGCTCCGGAGGAGTTCTCACCTTCACCTTGCTGGGAAGACCCAGGGAGGCTAGGGAACTCGACTCCTACTCACGAGCAAGCTCTCCTTCTCTCCTTTGCCCGGAGAGAAGTTTCAAAGCGCCAAACAGCTGTTTCGGCGCTTTTTACGCAGTCCTGAACGGGAGGCTGTCAAAACAACCCCCTTCGGCAGCCACCGAGCCACCGGAAGTCCACAATCTGAAAGTTGTTGATAAGCAGGTAATTGGTCTATAGTTGCCCGATTCTATCTCTGTTGCTGGATCTTTCATTATCTGGTAGCTTTTCTTAGAGGTTAATCAATCTTCAATTTCACCATTTGTAGCGTGTTATTAAACTGCTTGGCAATAGTGGATGTAGAACAGTCAGATGTTTCAACCAAAAAACCACATCATTCATCTTCACCTGGTACTGACAAACTCTTGATCTTCTTGACTCTTTTCTCCACTATTTCTGTTACTATTACTAATTCTTTCATTTCCACTTCTTTTTCATTCTTATCCATCTCTTTTAGCCAAGATGCATTCTTATTGTATTTTTTAGGTTGTCCCATATCTATGCCCAGACTTGTATTTTTTTTTGTCAGGTCCATCCATTGATGGATTGGTAGAAAATTTTCTAAATTTGGAGATGCTGCCTATAGTGTGCAAATATCAGCTTCATATCTGCTGATGTTCTTGGCTACAGGTAGATTTCGACTAACAGCTGTTCATTTAGTGGCCATTTGAAGTTACAATGGCAGTGAAAAAAGTGTCTTATTACACTTACAACCGTTGCAGCATCCCCATTATCTGATCAAAATTTAGACATTTAGCAACTGGCACGTATTTATGATGGTTGTAATCTCTTGGGGTCATGATTCACCTTCTGTGACTTCTGACAAGCAAAGTCAATGGGGAAACCAGATTCACTTAATAACTGTGTTATTAACTTAAGAACTGAACTGAATTCATTTTAACAACTGTAGCAAGAAAGGTCATAAAATGGGGAAAAACTTACTTAACAACTGTTTTGTTTAGCAATGGAAATTTTGGTCTCAGTGTGGTCATACAGGTCAAGGATTACTTGTATAGCTGTTATTCACTGCTTTATTATTTCTAGTGCTTCCTTAATCTTTCTTGTTTCTAGGTGGTATTTCTTGATCAGAAACTCTTTAGTCTTCTTGTAACTTGGCTTCTTTTCTTTCATCTGTTCTACCTTGCTTGCATCTGATCTTAGCTTGCTGATCTTGTGTTCCAACCTGATCTTCCATGTTAGTGATGCACTATTTAGTTTTTTTTCTTGTTTGTTGATTTTGTATCTCAGCTATTCAGTTATAACTGCAGCCGTGCTGTCCATCAGTTTGTTTGTTTCTTGCAGTGAGCTGATGCTAATATCTGATATTACAGCATTGGCATCTTTTAATAGCTTGCTAGCTTTTTCTTTGTAAAAAGTTACAGAGCAGGGAATGTTATTCTGTTGTTTTGTGCGTTCTAAATCTCATTGTTTCAGTTCTTATTATTCTTATTATTATACTTTTATCTCTGAAGGGAGAACAAATGTACTATGATGTGTTAATATTGTTAGTTATAAAGTATGATTTATGAAAAGGTATACAAATTCAAAATAATAAAATTCCATAACTTTATATAAATATTTCATCAGTATCCCAATTCCAAATGGGACCTGAAAGCATTTAATTTTGTTTATATCAACCCCCTTTTATGTTTTATTGAATATTATACGTTAAGATATAGGATTTATTTTAAAATCATCTCTTTGGCTACTTATCATTCAAAATAAGATTAAAAGCAGCAATAAAAGAATGCTATTGTAGGATTAAAACTAACAAATAAAATAATGGCTTTGAGTAATTGTTCTGTACATGTTCTACATATATTTGTTTGGTTTTATTGGCAACTATAAATCGATGTTTTTAGTAAACTATGGTTTCATAATTAACGTCCTTATTTATCATAATAATATGGTTTTTATTACTTCTATAAAGCATAAATAGGGGAAACTCTAGTTTCTTGAGCTTAAATATTACATTGCTATTAAAAGATATCTGTGATAGGACAATATAGAACTCCAATTATTATAGTAAATAATTTACTATAACATTTAATTTCATGTAAATAATCCCATATGTTTATGTTTATGTATTTGTTTAATAGATAGACAGATAGACAGACAGACAGAGAGACAGACAGACAGATAGATAGAAAGAAACCAGGTTCTATCTATCATGTATAACCCATCCCCACCCCTATCAAGACACACATGCAGAGTTACACATTTTGTACTTTATCTATAAGAATTTCTTTTACTCGCCCAGGATTCTCAGTCTAGTATTACTTTCTATGTTTACAAAGAACATTACCTGAAATGAAACAGTTGAGATCTGGTTGTAAAGACTTGAACTGATTGATGTAATAGTCTCGTTGTTCCTCAGTTACCCTCCAAAGGTTATCTGGGTAATTACTACTGCTGTCCTGTGGTTCTGTTTCTATTGAAAGATACTTCAAAAAAGGAAAATGTTTTATTTGGAAGGATAACAAAAAAGCTGAGCATCCTGAGATTCTAAAGCATTAACTATGCTCTGTTGCTACTATGCCATTCTTTTAAAAATAAATAGAGTTGAATTTGCAAAACATTATTTTCCAGAAGCCATACATATCAAAAATTGTCAAAAATGAATGTTGTGGATATTTAATGTATAATCTTTTCCAGTGGAAAGGTTTACAAACTAAATAGATAAAATGTACCTCTGAAGTAAAAAAGAAAACTTCTTAAATAAATTGCTAACAATCCTCACATTTCCAAACAAGGAAAATAAGACAAGTTCCAAATGAACTACAGATAAATTGTTTGATTGATTGGAATCATTGTTAATATTAGGATGGGGAAAGATCAAATCTCAAAAAACAACTTTAGCATCTAACATTTCCTAAACAAGCACTCCAGGAATAAATCATTCACAAGGAGAGGTTGCTTTTAGATATCCATTAAACTCTAATTCCATCAGTACATGACCATTACGTGACCATTACATGAGAAAGGACAGTAGTGAGAACTGATTCAAAAAGGCCTTTCTTAATTTATTTATTAATTTGAATTTATCAGTCACTCAACTCCAATGGACTCTAGATGCACCCCCAACTAAATGCAGTTCCAACTAAAATAAACTATAATAGTGAAGAATAATATTAGTCACAAAAACCAATATATATTAGTTTATACTTAGTTCCTTTCTGTCAACTATCTTGCAGAATTTTAAAGGTTGTCTTTTCCTTGCTGCTAGTACCCACATCATAGTAACCCATGACACAAACTCCTGGTTATAAATTTGAGTTTGATCATGTTAATTTGAATTAAATGAACTATTTAGTTTTGGCATCTTGCATACATTAATTACCCAGTGCAATTTCTACCAAAAAATTCCTTGATGAAACATACTTCTTTCTGACACACACTAATGTCTCTGTTCTTTAGAAACCTCTGAGATACAAAATTGTCTCTGTTTTGTGGAACGCTCTTTTAGTTATACACAGATGCACTAGGATGGAAGGCTGAGTCAATCTTGAGCCGGTGAGAATCGTACTGCCAAATTGCTGGCAGCTGACAGTCAGCAGAAGTAGCCTGCAGTACTCCATTCTAACCAATGTGCTGCCACCATGGCTCATGCAAATATAATGGCAGCATAAATTCTTAAGGTAGTGAACATTTTAATTTACTCTAACTGCTGGCAATAAGAAAGATCTGGAAGTTTGTCTCGGTCTCAAGCCCTTTGTCTTGCCCATTTCCTTCTTATCCAAAGCAATGTGAAAAAGAAGTGGACAAATGGTGACTTCAGGTAGATAGAGACAAACTAAAATATCTGGCATTGATGATAATAATAATAATAATAATAATAATAATAATAATAATAATAATAATAATAATAATAATAATAATAATAATAGTAATAGTAATAGTAATAGTAATAGTAATAGTAATAGTAATAAAGTTGGAAGGGACCTTGGAGGTCATCGAGTCCAACCCCCTGCCCAGGCAGGAACCCTACACCATTTCAGACAAACGGCTGTCCAGTCTCTTCTTAAAAACTTCCAGTGTTGGAGCATTCACCACTTCTGGAGGCAGGTTGTTCCAATGGTTAATTGTTCTAACTGTCAGGAAGTTTCTCCTTAGTTCTAGGTTGTTTCTCTCCTTGATCAGTTTCCACCCATTGCTTCTCGTCCTGCCTTCAGGCGCCTTGGAGAATAGCTTGACTCCCTCTTCTTTGTGGCAGCCCCTGAGATATTGGAACACTGCTATCATGTCCCCCCTCGTCCTTCTCTTTGTTAAACTAGACATACCCAGTTCCAGCAACCGTTCCTTATATGTTTTAGCCTCCAGTCCCCTAATCATCTTTGTTGCTCTTCTCTGTACTCTTTCTAAAGTCTCAGAATCTTTTTTACATCATGGTGACCAAAACTGGATGCAGTATTCCAAGTGTGGCCTTACTAAGGCATTGTAAAGTGGTATTAATACTTCACGTGATCTTGATTCTATCCCTCTGTTAATGCAGCCCAGCACTATGTTTGCTTTTTTGGCAGCTGCAGCACACTGCTGGCTCATATTTAAGTGATTGTCCGCTAGGACTCCGAGATCCCTCTCACAGTTACTACTATTGAGCAAGGTACCCCCTATACTATACCTGTACATTTGGTTTTTCTTGCCTAAATGTAGAACCTTACTTTTTTCACCATTGAATTTCATTTTGTTAGATAGCGCCCAGTGTTCAAGTCTGTCCAGGTCCTCCTGTATCCTAAGCCTGTCTTCTGGAGTGTTGGC
>NW_015386998.1:648876-651217 GCF_001527695.2 Protobothrops mucrosquamatus | reverse complement strand
GCTCGGGACGTTGCAAGAGTCCCGGGCATTTGCAGAAGCTGCCCGGGACCAGACTGAGCGGCGCCAGCCTTGTGCGCATGCGCAAGGCGGGAAAAGCCCGCCTCATGATTGGTTGAACTTGCCCGGGGATCAGAGGGTATAAATAGAGGCCTGCGTGCCTCTGCTCTGGTTGTTCGTAGAGTGGAGCAAACAATAAAGATTTGTTGGAGATGATTCGTCTCAAGCGCCATTATTCTCCGGACTTAACACTGGCGACGAAGGTGGGATACAGTCTCTACAGCTAAGAAAAGCTAGAAGACTCACCCAAAGAAGTCCGGGAGAGAAACGGCGTGGAAGTCAGCGTTATCCTGCCAGTACGAAATCGCTGGAGGGTGCGCGCGGCTGAAGAAGAAAACTTGATCATCAATCATGGATAAAGTCGGGCATTTAGAGGAATTCGACGTCTCTCACCCCGAGAGGTGGGAATCTTATGTGGCAAGAGTCGAGACGTATTTTCGCATAAACCAGATTCGAGAGGAAGGCTTAAAGGCTGCCACATTGTTGTGCATATGTGGGCAAGACGCCTTTGAGATCGCCGAGAGCTTAATTGCCCCAGACTCGCTGGAAACGGTATCATACTCCGACCTCAAGAAAACCTTAAAGGAACATTTCCAGCCCAAGCAATCAGTCATGGCTTGGAGGCACACATTTCAACAGAGAGATCAGCGAGTTGGAGAATCAGCAAAAGACTACGTTGCGGCCTTGAGAAGAGCAGCTAAACCGTGCGACTTCAAGGACTTAGAAGAAAGACTTCGCGATCGTTTTGTATGCGGACTGAGAAACACAGAATTGCAGCAGAGACTGTTCGCCAGGGAAGATGTTTCCTTCCAAGATGCTCTGCGAGAGGTTTCGGCTGAAGAAGCTGCCGGCGGAGCGGTCAAGAACATGCGGCCTAAGAGAAACGTTCCTGAGACCGCCACTATTCACAAGGAAGACGTGCGCGAGGATTTGGACGAAGATCGGTTCCATTCCGCCATTTGCCGAGCGTGCGGAAAGAAGGGCCACATCGCTGCAGTCTGCCTGGGTCGACAGAAGGTACAACCGAAGGAAGAATTGAATCTGAAAGCTACCAGGGTGCCCAGCCAAAACAGGGTGGGGTTCTGTGCAACACGCCGGAACATTTTAAGAATAGGCACACACAAACCCCTTAAAAAGAAGCTAACACTTAAAGTGAAATTGCAGGGAATTCCATTATCAATGGAACTTGACACAGGGTCTGCCCTATCCATAATTTCCCTCAACACATTTCACAAAATCTGCAGCAGCAGTGGCCAGAGAGTTTCATTAAGGCCCTCTAATGTAATCCTTACGGATTTCCAAAATTCTAAAGTGTGCGTTAAGGGGGAGGCCACCCTTAGGGTACAGTACAAGAATTTTGCAGGCCCCCTAGATGTGTTGGTTGTGGGGGGTGAGCGAACGAGTCTCATTGGACTCGATTGGTTTGAGGCCTTGGGAATTCAGGTAACAGGGCTGAATAAATTGCAAACACAGACCCTTGCAGACGTATGCAAGGAGTTTGCAGATGTGTTCAGTTCTGAACTTGGGTCCTACCCGGGACCTTCTGTTTCACTTAAGTTGGATCCAATGGTACAGCCCATCAGGGTTAAGCCTAGGAGGGTGCCATTTGCTCTTAAGAGCAAGATTGATGCTGAGCTGGACAAGTTGCTCCAGCAAGGCATTCTAGAGCCTGTAGATTCCAGCCCGTGGGAAACCCCCATTGTAACGCCTTTAAAGGCAAACGGGGACATCCGGATTTCTGCTGACTACAAATGCACTCTAAACAAGGCCCTACAGCAACATGCTTATCCTGTGCCTGTAGTGAGCCACATTTTGGCTTCCCTTAAGGAAGGAAAAATCTTTGCTAAGCTTGATCTGGCTCAGGCATATCAACAGCTGCTTGTTGATGATGCTGCAGCTGAGGCCCAAACTATTGTCACCCATCGTGGAGCTTTCAGGGTGAAGAGGTTACAGTTTGGGGTGAATGTCGCTCCTGGCATTTTTCAGAGTGTAATGGAAAACACCCTGAGGGGTATTCCTGGTGTATGTCCTTACTTTGATGATGTTCTCATTGCAGGTGACTCTCCACAAGTGCTGGCTGAGCGATTAAAGGCCGTTTTGCTTCGTTTCCGGAAAGCAGGTCTTAAACTAAAACAGGACAAATGTAAGATTGGTGTTCAATCCACTGAGTTCTTAGGTTTCAAGATAGATGCACAGGGTATTCACCCATCTGATGCTAAGCTCAAAGCTATTCAGAAGGCTCCAAGCCCCAAGTCTAGGGGCGAATTGCAAGCCTTTTTGGGTT
>NW_015386998.1:644507-647241 GCF_001527695.2 Protobothrops mucrosquamatus | reverse complement strand
TGGTTGTTGTTGATAGCCATTCCAAATGGCTGGAGGTCGTGCCTGTGTCTTCTACCACAGCCGCCAAGACTATTCAAGTGTTGAGAAACATTTTTGCTGCACACGGGTTGCCAGATGTTCTAGTGTCGGATAACGGTCCTCAATTTACTTCTACTGAGTTTCAGGGATTTCTCCGGACCAACATGATCCGCCATGCTGCATCAGCTCCCTTCCATCCTTCCACCAACGGTCTGGCTGAACGGATGGTCCGCATCACCAAGGACTCCCTCAAGAAGCTGACTTACGGCAACTGGCATCACAGGTTGGCTGACTTTCTTTTGGCACATCGTACTACTCCGTGCACTGCCACGGGTAAGTGCCCGGCTGAACTCCGCTGGGGTCATCGGCTCGTGACTAAATTGGACAGGCTGCATCCGGAACGTGTAGCTGCACAGGTGTCTCAGCCACACCCACCACGGGTCCTACGTGACGGTGATCCTGTCTGGGCCAGGAATTACGGGCCTGGCCACCTCTGGGTCCCGGCGGTGGTCTGCAAGGTCTCGGGGCCACTGTCCTACGAGGTGTCCCTGGAAGACGGCCGCGTGCTTCGCCGCCACATCGATCAATTACGTGTGAGGCGGGACGCGCCTATGGTTCCTTCTCAGTCTCCTCTAGGGGGGGAGGAGGAATGGGAAATGCATTCTGGGATTCAAAATAAACAGCCTACGTTGGCTGTGGGAAGGGAAACGGGTACTCAACACCCAACTTCCACAGGTGCTTCAGGTAGCAGTTCTTGGGAAAGGGAGTACATAGACACCCCCACACACACTCCAGCCTGGGAGTCCCACCGGTGGCAGACTAATTATCCACCCCTATCAAGCAATACTCCAGACACGGAGAATACCTGGGAGCATATTCACAACTCACAACATGCAAGAGAGCAGGCAATACAAAAAGGGAACAAGTCCCTTGCTGAAAGGGCTCAGAGGAGGATGTCCTCACGCATCAGGGCTAACAGGGAGGCATCCCTAGTCCCTAGCACTACAGAAACGAGCCAGGAATCCCACACTCCTTCAGGAAACACAGGAATGAACTCACAGGGGTTAGACAACTCCATTGAGGGTAGATCAACCAGGTTTAGCGACCAACAGGGCCCTGACTGCTCAAATACAGGAGACGGGCTGGAAAGTCAAGCGGAAGTCACTGGTCATTCACAGGGCACTTCCCCTAGAGCAAGCTGCAACGGAGATAACAATACAAACTCTCCAGGTCTGAGAAGGTCGCTCAGGGTAAGAGGCCCTCCCAAATACCTAGCCGATTACGCAAGGTGAGCAGGTACATATCAATAGCTGACCTGAATGCACTGGCTGATTGTCTTTAATGAAAACAAGGTCGGGGGGTCACTGGATCTGGTTCAAAGGAACAGTCCCACACCTTATATATATGTGTAACTTGTCCAGCTCAGCATCAATCTTGCTCTTAAGAGCAAATGGTACCCTCCTAGGCTTAACCCTGATGGGCTGTACCGTTGGATCCAACTTAAGTTCCCCATCTATCCCCTCGTCCAGATCGTTGATGAAGATGTTGAAGAGCACTGGGCCCAGAACAGAGCCCTGGGGCACCCCACTACAAACTTCCCTCCATGTAGATGCGGTTCCATTGAGGACCACATGCTGAGTACGGCCAGTCAGCCAGCTACGAATCCATCTGGTGGTGATGCTGTCTAACCCATATTTTTCTATCTTATCGAGTAGTAGGTTGTGATCTACTTTATCAAATGCCTTACTGAAGTCCAAGTAAATTATATCCACAGCATTCCTCTGATTCACTAATTTTGTCACCTGGTCAAAGAATGTAATAAGGTTTGTCTGGCATGATCTGTTTTTGACAAACCCATGTTGGCTTTTAGTAATGACTTTGTTTGCCTCTAGTTGTTCGCTGATTCGTTGTTTTGTTATCTTTTCCAGAATCTTCCCAGGTATTGAGGTCAGGCTGATAGGTCTGTAATTTCCTGGATCCATTTTTTTTCCCTTTTTTGAAGACGGGAACTACATCAGCTCTTTTCCAGTCCTCTGGTAGTTGCCCAGTGCTCCAAGATCTTTGAAAAATATAGTTCAGTGGTTCTGAGATCACATCTGCCAGTTCCTTGAGAACCTTGGGGTGTAATCCATCTGGTCCTGGTAATTTGAACTCGTCTAGGCTGGACAGGTGCTCACTTATCATTTTCTTGCCTATCTTAACTTGTGTTTCTATACTGTTTTTTATGGCACTATTTTTGATAGGTTGGTCTGTTTTTTCCCTTTGTGTAAAGACAGATGCAAAAAACGAGTTAAATAGTTCTGCTTTCTCCCTATTGCTTGTCACCTTCTTGCCACTTTCCCCCACTAATGGACCAATCATTTCCTTCACTTTTTTCTTGTTTTTTACATGTTGAAAGAAGCTTTTTTTGTTATTTTTTACTTTGATCGCAAGCCTTAGTTCATTTTGAGCCTTGGCTTTCCTCACTTCATCTTTGCAGGCTCGGGCTATTTGTTGATATTCTGATTTAGTTATGTACCCCTCTTTCCACTTTCTATACTTGTCCTTTTTGTCTTTCAATTTGTCAGAGAGTTCTTTATGCAGCCATGCTGGTTTCTTTTGAGAGCTGTTATTTTTCCTCTTTGTTGGTATTGAGGTAGACTGGGCTTCTATAATCTTGCTTTTCAAAATTTCCCAAGCTTCTTGCGTTGTTTTTCCCTGGAGGATTCTCATCCAT
>NW_015386998.1:598287-644325 GCF_001527695.2 Protobothrops mucrosquamatus | reverse complement strand
TTTAATTACCCTGATATCAACTGGGAGACAAACTCTGCACCAAGTGGAAGATCAAACAGATTCCTGACAAACCTAGCAGACAACTTTGTCTCCCAAAAAGTAGAGAAGGGAACTAGGGGATTAGCCATTTTGGATCTAATTCTCACTAACAGAGATGAAATGATAGAAGGTGTTGAAGCCACAGGAACCTTGGGAGGTAAATTTTAATCCTAATATAAAAGCTAAACTAAATTAATACAGGCAGTCCTCAACTTATAAAAGTTCATTTAGTGACCATTCAAAGTTACAATGGCACTGAAAAAAGTGACTTATGACTGTTTTTCACATTTATAACCATTGCAGTATCCCCATGGTCACATGATCAAAATTCAAGTGTTTGGCAACTCACTCATACTTATGATGGTTGCAGTGATCCAGGGTCAAGTGATCCCCTTTTGTGACCTTTTGACAAGCAAAGTCAATGGGGAAGTCAGATTCACTTAACAACCATGTTACCAACTTAGCAACTTTAGTGATTCATTTGACAGATGTGGCAAGAAAAGTCATAAAATGAGGTAAAATTCACTCAAGAAATGTCTCACTTAGCAACAGAAATTTTGGGCTCAATTATGGCCATAAATTGAAGATTACCTGTATTTAAATTAGATGGAACACAATCTCACTTTATCCTCTAGCTCAGAGGTCCCCAACCTTTTGGACACAAGGGACCGGTTATGTGGAGAGAGGTTTTTCTGTGGACTGGAGTGAGCGTGGTTTTGTGTGCTGCCTGCATCCCACAGAAGGGGCTTTGCTTGTTTGTGCAGACCGGTTGCTGGCATGCTGCGGCCTGGTACCGGTCCACGGACCAGGGGTTGGGAACCCCTGCTCTAGCTGATCCTGTGTACTATTGTAAAATGCTTCCATTTCATACATATTCTAAAGGCCAGAGCTCACATTAGCTCTCAGGTATGCCTCACTAGTTTTAGATTGCAATTGTTCTTTGCTGCAAAATACTATCAGCATCTTCCTACTGGTCTCATTCAAGACAGGTTCAAGTAACATTGATTATAGAAATCAAAATTTTATTTTTCAATACTCTTTTAGCACATGCAGAAGATTTATTTTCAATTATTTTTGCATCTCATGCAAATTACCTGAATAATAGATGAGCGCGTTGGCACTGATTTGGGCCCATAATTCCCTGAAGTCAATCCATCTTGAATAGAATGCCTAGCTTCATAGGAACCTATGAAAGATTAAGGTGAATAAGGAAAAAAAAACAAGAACAAACGAAGCTAAAGGAAGAATTGACAAAATTAGAACTACAAAGAGACCCACAAAAGAAGACACTTAAAAAACAAATGGAGATAATAAAACACAAATTAAATTTAATAGAAGCTGAAGAAATGGTCCAACAAATTAAAAGAGCAAAACAAAACTTTTTTGAAAATGCCAATAAGCCGGGTAGATGGTTAGCCTATAAACTGAAAAAAGAAAGAGAGAAAAAACAGATAAATAAACTGCAAGATGTGAGAGGCGATTTACAATGCTAAAATGATACAATAAAAAAAATAATTAAAGAATTTTATGAAACACTTTATGATATAGAAGAAACTACTCAGGAAAAAATAAGGCAATATATAGAAAATGCTAATCTACAAAAAATTACAGAGAATTTCAAAAACATGTTAAATGGGGAAATAACAATGATGGAGCTGACAGAAGCTATAAAAAAACAAAAAAATGATAAGACACCAGGCCCAAATAGGCTACCCGCAGAATTTTATAAAAGCCTACAAGATATACTAAGCCCATTAATGCAAGAAGTATGTAATGAAGTTTTAGTGGACATGAACAGAAGCCAGTATTACTTTAATACCAAAAGAAGATTCAAATTTGACTCAGATAAAGAATTATAGACCAATATCTTTATTAAATGTGGATTACAAAATTTTTGCCTCAATAATAGCAGAAAGACTGAGGAGATTTTTGATTGAATTTATACATCCAGACCAAAATAAATTTTTATCAAAAAGACAAATAAAGAACAACCTAAGAATGATTTTAGATACTCTGGAATATTACGAAATGCATCTAGGGAAACAAATGGCATTAATTGTCTTAGATGCGCAGAAAGCTTTTGATAATGTTAATTGGCAATTTATGGTACAATTAAACTATATGGACTTTGGAGAAAACTTTATAAATATAATCAAAACAATTTACCATAGACAAATGGCTAAAATAATTGTAAATGGAGATTTTACAGAGAATTTTCATATTAAAAAAGGCACAAGACAAGGTGTCCACTATCTCCATTATTATTTATTTTAACTCTGGAAGTGCTGAATAGAAATGTTAGACAGGACCCAGAAATTAAAAGTATGGAGATAAAAGATGAAAAATATAAATTACAAGCAGTTGCAGACAATTTGGTATTCATACTAGATTAGAAGATCCCTTGGAGACAAGCCCTAAATTATTGATAAAGATTAAAAAATTTGGAGAAGTAGTAGGATTGAAAATAAACAGAGATAAGACTAAAGTGATAGTCAAAAACCTTACAGATAAACAAAAAAACCAACTGTCAGAAAAAACAGATCTACAGATAGTTAAGAAGGTTAAATACCTGGGGATATACTTAACAGCAAGGTATGTGACATTAAAAGAAGATAATTATCTTAAATTATTAAAACAAATATAATTAAATTTGGAAAGATGGAAAAATCTACAACTATCAATGTTGGGAAGAATAGCGATGGTGAAAATGAATATTTTACCAAAACTACTTTTTCTATTCCAAACAATACCTATAAAATTAGAGAATTTTTTTAATGAGTTAAATGCATTGATTTTGAAATTTATTTGGCAAGGGGAAAAAAGCCAGAATAAGACTGAAATTGTTACAAGAAGCAAAAGAAAATGGAGGATTTGGGCTACCAGACTGGGTTCTATACTATCAAGCAGCTGCATTAACATAGTTAAAAGAGTGGATAACCCTTAGACACAAAAGATTACTATACCTAGAAGGACATGACCTACAACTTGGATGGCACGCTTTTCTATGGTATGGGAAGAACAAAATCCATAAATACTTTCAAAATCACTATATAAGAAATGCTTGCTTTCGACATCGGAAAAGATAAAAATGAAAATTTATATGAAAATACCAGGATGGATCTCGACAATGGAAGTGTTTTTGCACCCAAATTTAATCAACTATGAGAAACTTGTGACATACAGAGACATTTTGAATACTGATAGGAAATTACAAACTAAACAAGAATTGGAAGAACAGGGCATTGAGCTCTCATGGTGGCCACACTTGCAAATGCAAATGAGATACGAAAAAGATGCTAAAACATATGATTTTTATAAAGATCAAACAGTGTTTGACCAGATACTATTGTCATCAGATGAAAAACTGATTAAGAAATTCTATAATTTTTTGTTAAACCTGAAGATGGAAGATGAACAAGTTAAAGAAACAATGATAACTTGGGCAAAAAATGTTGGGCACAATGTAGAATTAGAAAAATGGCAAAACTTGTGGGAGAGAAACTATAAAATAGCAAGGGCAGCTACTTATAAAGAAAATCTATATAAAAAGTTTTATAGATGGCATTTACCACCTGCAAAATTAGCAAAAATGTTTAAAAACATGTTTAGTAATTGTTGGAAATGTAGGCAAAAGCCAGGCACGTACTATCACCTCTGGTGGAAATGCCCTAAAGCAAAAAAAAATTGGTCAAAAATGCACATGTGGTTAGAGAAAATGTTAAGAAAACATGTAGATTTTAAGCCAGAACTATTTCTTCTATGTATAATCACAGAGAACTATGGCCAAAAAATGTATATATTTAATATTACACGTACTAACAGCAGCGAGAATTAGATTTGCACAGTGTTGGAAAAATGAAGAAACACCATCGGAAGAAGATATAATTAGGAAAATCTTGGATTGTGCAGAAATGGATAGGCTTACTTTGAAAATGAAAGAGAAATAAGATACAGATTATTTTCAAACATGGGATAATTTTTATAAATGGCTAGAAAAACGGAGTAGAGAGTAGGAATGAAAGTTGTATTACTATTAATGTCAAATATGTAAACCCAGACAACATGTTGTTTATCAAGCACTAAAGATTTGTAACTATAAAAACTTAATAAAATATCTATTAAAAAAAGAAAGATTAAGGTGAATGCAAAACACATGCTAAACCAAAATAAAACATTACGAAGTTTGGAACTTGCCTCATACCAAATAATTTTATACACACTTTATTGATGCTGCAGGCAGGCGGGGCGGGAGATGGGGGACGGAGTAGGGGCAGGGCAGGGGGTGGAGTGGGGGTGGGGCCAGTTTTTGGGCACTTGGTCTCTAAAAGGTTCGCCATCACTGTAATACACCATACAGTTAAGACAAGTAATACAATGTGTTCTTATGTAGCAGCAAATGATCAGAAGGCTTTGCACAATATCCTGTAAATTTGTAAGATCAATTTCCTTTTTATATTTTGTGAATTTGTTGCAATAACAGTATTATCACTTTTGTACAGATAAATGATTTCTTTTTTAAAAAATACAAAGCTGTTTTTTCAACATGAGGACATTTGTCTTCTTAGTTAATATTGTTTATTCTAATCATCACATTTCTAAGAGTCCAAATAGAAGCCTTCCAAGGTTCAATATAGCAGACATGTCTGAGATTCCTTACGATTTACTAGAAGCATAAGAAAATAAAGTATATGTACATAAAGTACATGTTTTGTTATTGTTCTATGACCCCATTCTCCCATACTTATATCAAATACAAGCTGCATAATTTGTTGACTTCTCGGCTTAAACAATTTTTTGCAATTAAAAATATAATTCAAATAATTGAAAAAAGGAAATATTGTACTAAAAATAAATTTGTATATAGTATGATTCTTCATATTTTAGAAAAAATGACAGTTTTTCTTTCATTATCATATTCCAGTAATACAGAAAAGAGGAAGTTGTGCAATTAGTTATTTTTATTGTACTATTCAGAGAATAGAGATACCTGGTCATGCCTCATTTTCAAAATTCTCCTTTTCCCCCACAATAATTCCTTTTTCTATTATAGTCCCCCTCATTTGTAAACATTATTTTTGAAGGATTGGAAGGACGGATATGAAAGGGTGGAGAAGAAAAAATTTCAACTAATGTCAATGTATGTATCAATGTGCATGGAGAGAGAAATAGAGACATATGGATATATAGATTTGGATATAGATGTAGACCATGTGTTAGTTAGGAAATAATTCTTCATATACCACTTTTGAGTAAATATCTTCGATGAATTATTTTATTGCAAGGAAACAATGGTTTGAAGGCACTGATATCTAAGACAGGGCTTTTCAACATTTTCACAGATTGTACCACTTTTAAGACATGACAATGTTTGAGTACCACCAGTGCTTAGCAAGGTGTCCAAAACTTGATGACTAAACAAAAGCGGGGTGTGTGTTACTGATTAGATTAATTTGTTGTTATAGAAATGACTAGTTTATAATATTATGGAAAAGTTAAAAAGTTGAGGTTCAATGTTAATGCTTCCTTCTACTGCAGTGGTTCTCAACCTTCCTAATGCCACGACCCCATGCACCCACGTGACCACACGTGACCCACACGCACGCACCCATGTGACCACACGTGACCCACACGCACGCACCCATGTGACCACACGTGACCCACACACATGCACCCACGTGACCCAGGAGCATAGAGATGGCTCTCCTGCTCGAGCTAGAGCGACCCCCTCAGCCGGCCGAATCTCACCGCCGGGAAGGAGAGGAGAGAAAAGAATGGGAGAGGGGACAGGAGAGGGGGAGAAAGGGGGGTAGAATTTAGAAAAGAAAAGGAAAGTAAAAGAAACTTTTGTGCGGAGCTGGCAATCGCAGAGCAAGACGCCCGTTTGGTGCGAAGGCAGGCAAGCCCAGGCGCTCCTGGGCGGCCATGGCAAGCGGCAGCAACGACGCAGGGCGACCACCGGTTGGGCCACCAGCTGGCCCAGCCCAAGGGAGGTAAGCACCCGCCGGGCCCCACGCGCGCCAGCAACCTTCCCTGTGCCCGCCGCTGCTCCGCTAGCCTTACCTTGGCCACTGCACGTTCGGTACAGTGGCAGGCAGATCCAGGTGCTCCTGGGCGGCCATGGCACGCGGCAGCGAGGGCGCAGGGCGACCACCGGCTGGGCCACCAGCTGGCCCAACCCAAGGGAGGTAAGGCACCCGCTGGGCCCCACGCGCGCCAGCAACCCTCCCTGCGCCTGCCGGCCTCCCACCTCCCACCCCTGTCCCTCTTTTACTTACATTTAGGAGTTGCTCAGCAGGGAGGGGTGGAAACGTCCAGAAAGCTCGCCTTAGCTGCAGACAACTTGCAGCACCGTTTGCAGACTGGGACTTTTGGCGGGCTCAGCAGGGCAGAGACAGCCTAGACAATTCCTATTGGCTTTTGAAAGCCAATAGAATTAGACTCTTTTAAAGAGAGTCTATTCTATTGGCTTTCAAAAGCCAATAGATTCTATTGGCTTTCGAACGCCAATAGAATAGAGTCTCTTGAATAGAGTCTATTCTATTGGCTTTCAAAAGCCAATAAGAGGGAGCAGCACAGCTAAGGAAAAGGGGAAAAAAATGGCAGAAAAAAAATGGCGGACTGCGTTGTTTGGCGACCCCCGTGAAATGGTCGTTCAATCCCAAATGGGGTCGCGACCCACAGGTTGAGAACCGCTGTTCTACTGCTTCAACAGAGGAAGTCGGAAGTCAGTGCTTTTTCTTTTTTTCCCTTTCTCCCCCTCACTTTCCCCCCCTTTTTCCTCCCTAATGTGTCATACTATTTGATTTTGTATTTTTGTATTTTATTCTATAATCTAATAAAATGTTACAAACTGTACAAAAAAGGAAAAAAAGTAAAGATGGCTCATTAATTCCCATCTATTCTACATAGCTCCTCCTCAATCTTGAAGAAGAAGTCTCTTGATCACACCTTTTGGCAGTGCTGCTTACACTTACAACAATAGCAAAGCAATAGCAAATAGTAATCATTAACTTACCTCCATGCTGTTGCTCAAGCCCACTTCTCAATATACTATATCCATATCCCAAAGGAATTCTCTGATAACTTGAGGGAGAAACAGGATGGGAACCAATGGGAGACATGGGGGGAGACTTTGCTTCTTCCTTCAGGAGAGATGTTGTAATAACATATGTAACTGGATTACTCAATTTAAGTCAATTAAAAGAGTCAGCAAAATTTCTGCTTGACCTGAAACAAATTTGTATACAGTTTTTCCTCTGTAAATATTCATATTACATATTAATATTTAGTACCTGATTCTTGGCAGGTGAAGCGAAGTAATTCATTTTAATGGGTTATTTATTCAATTTATAGAGCTGCCCATCTCAAATACATGACTCTGGGCAGCTAACAATGAATAAAAATAAGATAAAAAGCCAGTAGAGTTGGGACAAGTGTAATCTCCAGGGGAATAATGTTCTAGAGCAGGGTTGTCAAACTGCCGTCCCACGGGCTGGATGCGTCATGCCGAAACCACACCCACCCCATTGCCGGCAATGGGGAAAAAGTTGCGATACGTCGCAACACGTCACATGACATTGCGAGTTTGACACCCCTGTTCTAGAGAGTGGGTGCCACAAAGTAGAATGATATTGAATGATAGAATACTTAAAATAGAAAGGAATTTAATATTGAACAATCTTTTGTTAGGTAATAACTTATCTAATACCTTGACATCTCATAAAAAGCAAACTGAAAGTTGTTGAAGATTTAAATTTCAACCTAAAGTTTTAACATTTACATTTTGAACAGTTGTTAGTAAGTCTTTATAGCTTCATACAGAACCAGCAAAAGCACTATGTAAACAAAAGTCTACTTATATTAAGACTTTCTTTTCTTTCTTATGACTCTCCCCCTATATCTTGTGAAGGATCTTTTGATTTACTATAGTAGATTTTGAGGATGAGGAAAAGAGCAATTCTATCTTAGTACTACTGACAAAAGCAGCTCTCCTAAAGTGAATGTGCTACTGAATTTGGCTCTAAGTGATTTTCCACATATCTAATAAAAATTCTTTGTATCTAAAAGAAAATTCATCTGTAGTTCATCTGCTTAAGATGAACAGCAAGTTGTTCATATAAGAGATGAGCAATCTTAACTCTCTAAGAATAGGCAATTGATATTTCTTGTTGAAAGAATCTGCAATGACTAAATAATTAGCTGTAATTCCCAGTCTGTGTCAAGAGACTTTACCAATAAAATGAACTAAAATGCTAATCAAGATTTATCTGATTTTGTCAGCATGATATCATAAAACAAAAAGCTTGTAGTTCCTCACACAATAACATTTATATATTTAAAAGGGACTTTACCTGTTTTTCTTCTTCATCTGTTCTTCGGAAGCAATTTATCTCAAAGGTTGTATGTGGATTCTGAAACTTTGCTCCATATGCTTCTGGTAGACTGATGTACCTTATTTCACTATTACTTTTCAGAGCACTAAATCGAGGTAAAGGTAATTCTTAAACAACAGAAAAAAATACAAAAGAAAAATGATTAAATAATATTATATTGTTTAGCTTATCTATTGATCAAATGACTCCCTTTGACAATTAATTATATTACTAGGAAAATTAAAATATAGTACAGACTAAATTAGTAAGAAAATACAAAGAGAAAGAACATTTTTGTATTTACTGAACTTTAAGAGATTATTTTACTCTATGATTATTTGTAAGAATCTATAAGCAGGATGGATCTGGCAAATAAAAGCAGGATGGATCTGGCAAATAAAAAGTAAACTAATTTGGAAGGAGGGTTGATAAACAAAAAAGTAAATTAATTTGGGGAAGGGAATCTCCTTTTTCAGGCATCAATTCTTATCTAACTTAAAATATTTAAATTATGTTTTCCCACCTAAAAATTTTCAAATTGCTTTATGTAGTAAGTACAGATAAAAAGCGAATGCCCACCAATATTAAAACACTAAATTTACGGAGAAGTTCTAAAATGCAGGTAACATTGCTGTGATAAAACTGGGCAAAAAGCTACCTTAATATTACTTCAATATAAATATGTTTTAATGTTTCACATTAAGGCAAAATGAAAAGAAATTTTGGGTTAAGGAATATGCAAATGCATAACTTGATTTTCCATATCTGTACAAATATGCTTCCTGAAGTACTATATTTGTTTCTACTGTATGGGCCATGGGCCCAGATTTGGCCTGTGGGGCCACCCCAGAAACGGCAAGGGACCGGCCCCCACTGCCCCAGCCCACACCAACCCAGCCAGGCGCCCTCCCGGAGTGCACAGGAGGTGACGAGTAGTACTGATGGCGGTGCCCGGCAGTAACTGCAGCTTGTTCACCTTGTCCTGCCCTGCTCACCCAATCCCTCCTGGCCTCCCGTTGTCATGCCCAGCCTCTCCTCTCCTGGCCCAGCCCTCGCCTTGCCAGGCCTTTCCTCCCTTCGCCTGGCCCTTGCCTTTCCAGGCCTCAAATCCCCTTGCCTGGTCCTCGCCTTGGCGGGCCTCCCCTCCCCTCACCTGAGCTTTGCCTTACCAGGCCTCAACTCCCCTTATCCGGCCCTCACCTTGCTGGACCTCGCCTGGTCTCACCCAGCCCTCGCCTTGCCAGGCCTCTCCTCGCCCGGCCCTTGCCTTGCTGGACCTAACCTCCCCTTGCCTTGCTTGCCTCTCCTCTCCTCACCCGGCCCCGCTTTGTCGGGCCTCGCCTCACCTCATCCTGCAGCAGCATGGTACCACCAGCAGCAGCAGCCTTGAGGAGGTTAGCACAGCTGGGTGGCCCCTTCGGGAAGCGGGACTGGGCTGGGCTGCAGAGTCCCGGTCCCCTGGGAGCTCGCGGGCCGAGCTGGGTGCTTGCCCTCCAGTGCCCAGGGCTCTGGGTAACCCAGAGGACCATCAACACTAACCGGGAGCCTGGATCCTCTTCTGGGCAGGTTCGCGCCTGGCCTCCACCTCTGCTTGGGCCATGGTGTTCCATTGGCTCCACGCCCCAGGGTGCAGCTGTCCTTCTTGACGGGGTGGCTCGCGTGTTGCTGGGTACCCAGCTGTTCCAGGATGCAGCTCTGCATGTTGTGTGAGTGCCGCATTCACCTCTCCAGCCCCGTCATGCAGCGGAGAGGGTAACCCGGAGCCAGCCCCCACCGATGTTCTGCTTGTGTTGCTCCACACTCCTGTCTCCCTGCCTTTTGTCCCACAGGCCAGGTGGCCGGCAGCAGGGATTTATCCATCGCCATTTGCCACCTGGCGGACACAAGACCGAAAGAGGGGGCCCAGCTGTGTACCAGGCGGCAGATGGGACCTGGCCTGTGGGATGAAAGGTGGGGAGATGAGAGAGCGAAGCGGCCCAAGCTGAGCGTCAGCGGGGGCCACCTCGGGGTTGCCCTCTCTGTCACATGGCAGGGCCGGAGAGGCGAACACGGTACTCCAGATGCAGAGCAGTGGCCTGGAATGGCCACGCATCTGGAGATATGCGAGCTACCCTATGAAAAAGGACAGCAGCGCCCAGTGCCCTAGGGCTGAGGGAACCCCATGGCTCAAGCAGAGAGGAGGCCAGGCGTGGAGCTGCCCGGAGGAAGATCCAGGCACCTGGTTAGTGTTGATGGTCCCCTGGACTGCCCGAAGCCCTGGGCAGCAGAGGCCAAGCACCCAGCCCAGCTGTCGAGCCTCTGGGGCACTGGGACCCTGCAGCCCAGCCCAGCACAGATGGCATTCAACGTGAGCGACATCAAGCTGGCCACATCGAGCTGGCCACTCTGCAGCCGTGCCCACCAGAATAGACAACCAGAATGCTTATGCGGCCCTCAATGAAATTGAGCTTGACACCCCTGGCTTACTATGTGAATCACTTGTATTACTTATAGAAATATTAATGGATTTTGTTTTACTAAGAACTTATTTAGTCCTAGGTAGTTGCTCTGTTTGGACTTTAGAAGGGTATGATACAGTTATGCATGCAGAATATTACATAATGCAAAAATGACAAAACCAAGAAGATATAAGTAATTTATAATAGCTTTTATGTCAGATTGGCTGACTTCCAACAATTTAATGAAATTGTTACTGAAATAACTCTGGTCTACAAATTTTGGGAAATTATCAACCTCGGAGATAAAATGTATTAATTCTTACATATTTTGATTATATGAATTAGAAAACAAATGATAAAGGTGCTGATTGGCTAAAGTTTTCAAGATATTTCAAATAAAGATTTATATATAAGTGAGTATATTTGTCTACAAGGGAGGGAGGTGTCTAATGATCACAATGCCTCATAATTTCTCGACAAAGTACGGTAGAACAATGAAAATGATACCACATGGAAGTGTATAAATTTATCTTCAGTTTGAGACTAAAGATTATTACCTAACTGTTATTTATTTATTTATTTATTGTAAGATACATTTGTCTTGGTCAGATCTACACATCATATAGTTACATCTGGTGGCTTGTGGAAGTATTATTGCCTAACATTTCCAAGAAACAGTTGCTTGATATTTTCCTTCAGAAGCCAAGATACCACAAAACTGTGTAAACAATGCAGATAACATCTGCTACATTTGTGGCGAGGTTATATTTGCATCTCAAAAGTGCAGTATGACGGCAATGGTAAAAAAGGCATACCACCTATATTTTGGATGCAAAATAGGGGATCAGGACACGTGTTGCCCCCCCTCATTATTGTTGCATTACATGTGCAACGTATCTGTGTCATTGGATAAACCAGAAGGAAAAAGTCCATGCCTTTTGCAGTTCCAATGGTGTGGAGGGAACCCACCAATTCATAGTAGCGACTGCTCTTTTCACATGGTTCCACCAATTGCAAAAGAGATTGCAAGAAAGAAGTGGCCCATAGAATATCCAAACATTCCATCCGCACTGCATTTTGTACCCCATGGTGATGACTTGCCAATTCCAGGACCACTGGAATTCTACTCTCTAGACTCAGATGAAGATAAAGATAATAAAAAGGATGCAGCTTATCCAGAGCTGTTGATGTCAGCAGATCCAAACTTTAGCCCAATGAAAGAAGCAGCAGGCCTCTACAAAAAGAAAACAACAACTTAGTTGACAAAGAGGGGAAAATTATCTTAGATGAGGATGAAAAATTAAAAATATGGAAGCAATATATTGAAGAACTTTTTGAGGACACTAGGGATGATATAGATATGGGAAGTATAACCACTGGACCAAATATCACTATGGAAGAGGTTGAACATGCAATAAAAATAGCAAAAAATGAGAAAAGCCACAGGACCTGATGATATCCCAGTAGAAATTTTAAAATTGCTGGAAGACAATGGGAAGAATTTTTTTACTGCAGCTCTTCAATCAGATATATGAAACAGGAAAGATATCAAATGATTGGCTAAAATCAATCTTTGTGACAATCCCCAAAAAAATAAATGCAAAGAAGTGTACCGAATACAGAACAATAAGCTTAATGAGTCATGCTCTGAAAATATTCCTGAGAATAATTCACACAAGAATATACAACAAAATTGAAGAGCGTCTAGGTAACACACAATTTGGTTTCAGAAACAATCTTGGTACACGAGATGCGCCGTTCAGCATTCAGGTTCTTATACAGCGTTGTAGAGATGTCAATCACAATGTTTACATGTGCTTCATTGATTTCGAAAAAGCTTTTGATAAAATAAGACACAGCAAACTATTAGAAATCCTGAAACAAGGGGGACTAGATGACAAAGACATCCAAATAATAAAGAATCTGTATAGGCATCAGGTAGCAAATGTGAGACTAGGCCAAAAATACTCAGCTGATGCAGAAATAAGAAGAGGGGTCAGACAGGGATGTATTCTGTCTCCACTGTTGTTCAATATCTACTCTGAATCAATCTTCAATGAGGCACTGGAGAACATCGATGCTGGCATCAAAGTAAACGGTGTTTGGATCAACAATTTAAGATATGCTGACGATACAGTTCTGCTTGCCAGTAAGCATGAAGACCTTCAGTTCCTCATCAACAGAGTCACAGAAATATCTGAAAAATACGGCTTGAAGCTTAACACCTCAAAAACCAAGATCATGGTCGTCAGAAACAACCCGTTAATTTACCACCAATAAATTCAGAAGGAATACCACTAGAAAAAGTTGAAAGGATCACGCACCTTGGTTTTAATTTACATGAAAGCTGGGACATGACTGTTGAAGTAAAGACAAGGATAGAAAAAGCCCGAACAGCATTCTTCAAAATGAAAAAGGTCTTCTGCAGTCACGACAGAAGCCTAAGACTGAAAATCAGGCTTGTCAGATGCTATATTTTCTATCCTGCTCTATGGAGTAGAGAGTTGGTCTCTGACAGAAGGCCACCTGGAGAGACTAGAAGTATTTGAAATGTGGATTTACAGGCGGCTGTTACGTATAAGCTGGGTTGACAAGATCGGAAATGAGGAGGTGATAAGCCGCCTTGGAAAGCCAAGGGAAATCATCAAAACAATTAAAAAACGAAAATTAGAATATTTCAGACATGTGATGCGACACCCAGAAAAATACGGCATACTCCATTTAATCCTCCAGGGAACGATTGAAGGCAAACAAGGTCCAGGCAGAAAAAAAACATTGTGGCTTCATAATCTAAGGGATTGGTTTGGACAAAACTGAGCAGCACTTTTTCGTGCGGCTGCTGATAAAAACAGGATCGCCAACATGATCACCAACGTCCAATAATGGATATGGCACAAGAAGAAGAAATGCTCCACCTGAAGCATATCTAATTTCACAGAGTGAACTAAATGACCTAGTCAGGGATTTGGAATTGCCTAAGAGTAAGGCAGAGCTACTGGGCTCCAGATTACAACAGTGGAATAGAATAGAGTTGGAAGGGATCTTGGAGGTCTTCTAGTCCAGCCCCCTGTTCAAGCAGGAGAACCTATACCATCTCAAACAAGTGATTGTCTAGTCTCTTCTTAAAAAACCTCCAGTGATGGAGCGCCCACAATTTCTGAAGGCAAGCTGTTCCACTGGTTAATTGTCCTCACTGTTAGGAAGTTTCTTTTTAATTCCAGGTTGCTTCTCTCTTTGATCAGTTTCCAACCATTGTTTCTTCTCCTGCCCTCTGGTGCTTTGGAGAATAATTTGATTATTTTAGTTGCTCTTCTCTGAACTTTTTCCAAGGTCTCAACATCTTTTTTGTAATATGATGATCAAAATTGGTTGCAGTATTCCAGGTGTGGTCTCACTAGGGTTTTATAAAGCGATACTAATACTTCTCGCGATCTTGATTCTATGCCTCTGTTTATACAACCCAGTATTGTATTAGCTTTTTTGGCTGCTGCTGCACACTGCTGGCTCATATTCAAGTGATCATCCACTAGGACTCAAAGATCCCTCTCACAATTGCTCTTTTTGAGCCAGGTCTTGCCTAATCTGTACTTATACCTTTGATTTTTCCTGTCTAAATGTAAAACTTTGCTTTTCTCCACATTAAAACTCATTTTGTTGGATAGGGCCTATTGTTCAAGTTTATTAAGATCTGTCGGGTCCTGGTCGGTCGGATATTTGTCAAGGTCGGATAGGTGTTCTCTTACCATTTTCTTGCTTATTTTAATTTTTGTTTCTAGTTTCTCTTTCCCAGTAAATTTTTTTGGGGGTATGTTGTGCTATAATTTATTTTTGTGTGAAGACTGATGCAAAGAATGAATTAAGCAGCTCTGCTTTATCCCTACTGCCTGTTACTTCCTTGCCATCTTCTCTCTTTAGTGGACCTACAGTTTCCTTGACTTTTTTTTTGTTATTAATATGTTGAAAGAAACTTTTTTTAATTCTCCATGATTTCTGTTGCAAATCTTTGTTCATTCTGAGCCCTTGCTTTCCTGACTTCGTCTTTGCATGTTCTGGCTCTCTGCTGATAATCAGCCTTAGTTACGTGTCCCTCTTTCCATTTTTTGTACTTGTCTTTTTTGTCTTTCAGTTTCTCAAAGAGATCTTTTATCAATTCTGATAAAATTAAGCTACTTTCATTTCCGAGGCTTTCTCCTTGTAGACCAGTGTTACTGCTGCATCATTGGTGTAGATTTGTTTGTATAAATATAATAAATATTTGTTGCATTCAATTTCAAGGGAAACTATTTGGGCTACAATCATTAATACATTTATAAGGATACAAACTCCATAAAATATAACAGGAGTCAAAGTATATATCCATAGTCTCACACTAGACTAATCTCATTCAGTGTAGATTAGCAATGTTAATGTAAATTATAATTTCTTAGAATCAATACATTTATATAATGGTTTGGAGCTAGTGTTAATGAGACTTTAAGTATTTGATTATAATAATTATAGTTAGGCACATAGCAATTGTTTTACAAATGAAGTTTCTATCTTCCACTATTATAAAGGGCATATTTCATTCTAATTTTTATTATAGTTATTTTATAACTTAGCAACTTCAGGAAATTGCATACAACAGGCAACTCAACTAAGATGCAAAATTATGCCATATAATTTAAACTATGGTTGGAAAGCTAGATTATGAAGACATATTGGGCCAATTGGACTGATTGTTCCTACCTGCATTGACCAAAATTAAAAAGACTAGTTGAAGTTTTAAGACTTTGGAAACCAATCTAGCTTAATATAAGTTATCTGAAGTTTTCCTTACAGGAAATCCTCACTTAAGGAGCTTAATTAGTACTAGAATCTCGGTTGGTGAGTTATGTGGTCACTAGGCAAAATATCATGTAAGGATGCCTAGTGATAGCAGTGTTGGTAATCCTGGATGCAGTTATTAGGAGAGTACTGTGCCATCATTAGGCCCATGCTTCTCCTTCCCTGTTGCACTCATCTCCACTTCAACTCCCCCTGCCTATCTCTTCCATCTTTGCCCCTTTGGCCACTCCACACTCCATTGTCCCTGCCATTTGGCATTCCATCACTCCTTCAATTGCCCCTGCACTCTACTGTCCCTGCCACCCTTCTGCCCTCCAACCCCCTGCACTCTGCAGTTTCTGCCAAACCCAAGTAATATTTGCCAGCTTCTTCTTCCTGTTTTTGATGAGGATTGCTCAGACTGACCCCTTTCACCAGTTGCCTCACTAAGGCCCAGGCCAGGTGTACTTGTCAGCAGTGGGAGGAAGAAGATGGCAAAGGTCAGCTGAAGCAAAAGAATGCAGGGTGGCCAAAAGGGAAATAATAATAATAATAATAATAATAATAATAATGATGATGATGATGATGATGATGATGATGATGATGATGATGGTGATGATAAAGTTGGAAGGGAGGTCATCTAGTCCAACCTCCTGCTGAGGTAGGAAACCCTACCATTTCGGACAAATGGTTGTCCAGTTTCTTCTTTAAAACTTCCAGTTTTTCTCGTTTATTATTAAGTTTTCTCTTCCCTCTTATGGTCATTTATATTATATTTTCTTCCACGGTATTTTGTACTTTTTTTTTACAAAACATAAAGACAATTTCATAAATATTTTAAATAAATAATGCAATGAAATTTTCCAAAGTAAAGCAATTAAGTATAATCAATTACCCTTCTGAATGTTTTCTATTCGTACTGGGAGGCCAGACTGTGCAGCAGCTATAAGCTTCAGAGCAGCATAAAACTGAGAACGACCAAAATAACCGGCATGTTTAGCATTACATAAGTCTATAATCTGAAAGATAAAAGGAGGGATGAATATGAGCATGTGCCAAAAATATTGGTGCTTGCTGTGAAAGAATTACTGAAGCTATAAAAATATGTAATTAAAAAAAACTGGCAGCAAATAAACCGGTGGTGCTGACATCTGGTTTACATTCTATAGCTTTAAACCTGCTATATTAAACAGAGAAAGCCACAGAGGAAATCCTCCTATATAAATATTTTGTCCTCTTGGCTCCATTCTCAGAAACATGCAATATATTTGTGGCTTAACCTCTGAACAATAAATCTGTCTAAATAGGGCAAACTAAATAAGTATTAAGGGCACCAGCAGGATCTTGCTCCTTTTGTCAAAAGATGGAAACAGAATCACACCACAAACTCTGCACCTTTGTACATGCATGCAATATTACCATGTACAGTACAAAAGAGGGGGCTTGCATGCAACGCTGCAAAGCTGCTTTAGTCATTCTTCTCCCCCAATGGATACTGATCATTACCTAGTTGAAGCATACACATTATGTCTCAATGTTCATACACTTCAGCAAGCAGAAATGATAGTTTAAATGCCCCTCTCTAATGAATGGATAGATTGGAAAATGATTTCCTCATGTGAAGAAGAGATAAACATCACTGGATTGTAAAAAAATATTTCTATTTTCTTTTAAAAAATAATTTCAATTTGGAAGTCCACAGGTACTATTTAGGAATATTGCAGAAATTCTGGCACCTGTTTCGTGCGATTGTCTGTACTTGAAATTCTAGATTCTGTAATTCTAGATTATAGAAATTTTGGCTGTCATCTGTGAAATCCACAAGTTTCTACTAATAAAAGCAAAGTTCCAACCTTGGTCTTCTAATATATAAATATTTGCCAACAGCAATTTCTCAATTTTGATTCTCAGTCACTATCAAAGTTAATTTTTAAGACTGGGATTTTGAGAGCCTATTAAAGAAATTCCCATACAATGCCTACAATGGTGAATTTAGACATCTTCCATTTTACTCTTTGATGTCAAGCTGCAAAGAATACTTATGCTGTGACATCCATTACTGCTTCTTAGCTTGCCTACATATTCGGGGGGGGGGAGGAAAGAATGGAATGCAGGCTTCAGACATTGGACTACCAAGCTGCGAGAACCAAAGTTGCTCAAGAGTTGTTTACTGAGAACTGAAACTCTCTCATAATTGTCTGACACTTCATTGGACAATGTGGCCTACACAATTAGAGGGGACGGAGAATCTATACTTTTAATAAACTGATTTTGGCGCCAATAAACCAGAACTGGTTTTCCTTTCATCTGTGCCGAAATGATCTGCTCAATAAAGTTTTGCATCTTCTCAGCTATGCTTATTTCATTAGGTTCGTCAGTCGGAACCTTGAGATTAAACCAGCTCTCATTTAAAAATTCCAACTCAATTAAGGAGTCCTGAGTTCCTAGGCCCTATCCGGCGAATTCCGGAGTGGTTGTAAAGACTCAGGGGAAGATGCCTGAAACGGAACGAAAGGGAGAGCAAGTGTCCGGAACCAGAACAGAGGCGACGGGTGTGACTCTAGTTGGACTCAGGGAAACTCTGGTGCCCAACTAGCTATTACCCACCTGAAAATAAAAGCGGAAAAGTTGGCCTCATTGGCGATGCTGGAGTGGACTGGATCGACAGGAGTCACTCGTCTGCCAGAAGTGAAAAGGTGGCGAGAAGGCACATTGAAGGCGGCTGAAGCCGAGTTCCCACTGGACTACTTGGGACCCGAGTTTGCCCAGGACTACAGATGGGGAGAGAGGAGGGCTTTGGAATGGGGAAGACTGGCGGAGCGAAGATATGTGATGACGTGCAGCAGTCAAATGGTTGAGCAGCTGAAAGAGAGATTCAGCGGCCTGGATGTGCTAGGAGGAAAGCCAACCCAAAGGCTGGACCTAACCCCCCGAATGGGGTCTGGTCAACTTGCGGCGGCCACACTGACCCTTTCGCCTCAATCTAGACCTAAAACTACGACTGCTGCTGATAGAACAACCAGTCCCAACCAATTACCCCCTCAGAACCTGCCTCTCCATTATAACCTGGAATATAGCGGGTTGGTCTGTGCCATCAAAAGACTAACATTTTTTGACTATATATCACAATTTGACATTCTCTTTTTACAGGAAACCTGGGCCTCTACAGAGATACAGTTAGATGGTTACTGGGGTAACTCTATCCCAGCAATCCCAAGTAAGGTGGGTGGGAGAACTAAAGGGGGCATTGTGACATTAGTGAATACATCTTTGCATTTTAAATGTGTACCGCTGCCACCTCTTCAGCCATGGGTTGTGACTACCCTACTTTTATTTAAACAAGTGGAGATCTTGCTTTTTAATATCTACATTCCTCCACTCAACAAGAATAATCTGATCAATAAGATCTGGGATGGTATAGAAGATTTTATCCTGGGTTGCTTAGACAAATACCCCACAGCAACAATAATTATTGGGGGGGGGTCTTAAACACTAGGATGGGCCCAAACGATCAAGCATTATTTAATCAATTTAAGACCCATTATGATGAGAATATACCAGGAGAACCCCTGCATTCCAGACAATTTAAAGACACCAAGGCAAATCGGGCAGGTATGTGTGTAAGACAGATGACTGTACGCTTGGACCTTTGTATCCTTAATGGTTCCACATCGGATGACTACCCAGCAGATTATATGTATCGGGGAGCAGGAAGAACATCCACAGTTGATTATTGGATAATATCATACGACTTTCTGAAGTTCCTGCAGAAGATGAAGGTAGACTCGCGACTGGAAAGTGATCACGATCCACTAATCCTTACTTTTACATTACACCAGAAACTGCTAAGGGCTGGCTCAACCTATCTACCCAGGTTAGATAACCAAAATACCCAGATAAAAATTAAATGGACAGAGAAAAATGCAAAGGAAGTTACTAAATGGATGTTAGCCCCAGAAACCATAGAACTACATACATCTGTATTAAGGAATAAGTTTGAAGGATCATACTTAGAGGGGTTTGAAACTTTAATTTGAAATTTGAAATTGGTTCTCACTAACAGAATACTAGCTCACCCCAACAAGCCGGTTTTAAAGAATAAAAAATGGTTTGACAGGGATTGCGTGCAACTAAAAAAAACATATAACAAGGAATACAGAAAAAGTAAAAATGCCCCTTCTGAGGATTGCACTCAGTGCTTAAAGCAGTTGAAGGCACAATATAAGACTCTTCTAAAAGAAAAGGGTGGCTCTGAAGGAGTCTTGGCATAGACTAATTGCATCAGTCAGAACAAAAAATACATCCCTTTTTTGGCACTTCACCAGAGGATTGGGGAAATCCCCCCTACCTCCAACTAATTAGGTACCGATTCATGCCTGGGAAGAATATTTTAGAGAGCTATATGCAGACCCTGACTATGTAACTAATCAGAGCCAAATTAATTTGGACCAAACCCCTTACTGGCCCCATTACACCAGGCGAGATATCCCGATTGATGGGGGCCCTCAAGGCTAATAAGGCACCTGGTGCTGACAATGTCCTGCCAGAAATAATAAAAAATAATCCCAGTTGGTGGGCTCCACTTTTAGCATCTCTGTTTACATTTATAGATAGAACAGGCCATATGCCAAGAGATTGGGGATTAGCAATTATCATACCAATCTATAAAAAAGGTAGTAGAAATGACCCAGGCAATTACAGACCCATTAGTCTTCTGAGTGTTATTAGTAAAATGTATGCCAAATACCTAAACTATAAACTTTAGGATTGGCTAATTTCAGGGGGGATAATTAAAGATGAACAAGCCGGTTTTAGAGAAGGAAGATCAACGGTGGATCATATCTTGGTACTTCACCATCTAGTACAAAAATACACATATAAAAAAAAATCCTCTCTTTTTGTGGCCTTCCTTGATTTTAAGCAGGCCTTCGACTCAATATCTAGGAACACCCTATGGGAGAAATTAAAAGGCACTACTATCGATAAACGCCTCCTTTTCCTCATACAAAAACTATACGCCAATTCCACCTTGAAAGTGAGGTGTAATCCTCAAGGGACTTTAACCTGCTCAGTAAGGGTACAAAAAGGGGTACGACAGGGTTGCATCCTGTCCCCCTCCCTTTTTAACTTCTATATCAACCCCCTGATCGATCTCTTACAAAACCCTGATCTGCATCTGCCCAACCTAGCACATCGCAAAATCCCGATTCTTCTATATGCCGACGATGCGGTCATTATTTCACAAACTTGTGTAGGACTGAAGAGGGCAATTAGGGCAACACCCGGCTACTGCAGACAGAACAAGTTGGTCCTCAACTTTGATAAATCAAAAATTTTAGTTTTTGCTAAAAGACCCAGCCAATACTCCTGGAAAATAGAAGGAACAGGTTAGAACATTTATATACGTTGGTATGGAACAGTCTGGAACAGGTTAGAACATTTATATACGTTGGGGTTTTCCACTCGCAAGGGACATGGAAGGCACACCTGGATCATACATTGCAAGCAGCCAATAGGTCCTCAAATGCAATTAAACATTACTTTTACACAGACGGAGGTCAATTAGTACCTGCTGCCTTAAAACTTTTCGAGGTCAAAACATTGGCGCAAATTCTATATGGGGCACAAACAGGAATCCTTGCAAAGAAAAACTTGCTAGAAACCATACAAACCAAATTCCTGCAAGCCATCTTAGCTGCACCCAAAGGAACCCCAAATGTCCAATTAAGAATTGAGACAGGCATGCCCCAAATTCAGGTAAGAGCCTGGAAGATGATCATTCACTGGCTTAAAATGCATTTCTTTCCAGAGGGACTGTCCCCGTTAGTGCTGACTGACAACTTCCCCTCCCACTGGAAGCAGGCGATAGATCATAAACTGGGCTCTTATGGGCTCTCATCGGTATTCTTAATGTCCCTAGGCTTTGACCAAGCAAAGCAAGTAGTATTCAATAGAATGAAGGACATGGAGTTCCAAGGAGAACTAAATAGGTTGCCTCGCCACAGTAGGGATAGAATCAAACAGGGTGTGTGGGAATCGGCAAGATATCTGAATGATCTGACCTTCCCAAAACAAAGAATAGCTTTCTTCAGAGCCAGATTTAACATTCTTCCCTCAGCATTCCTCCAGGGCAGGTATAAGAGAACACCAATAGCAGAACGGGTATATATATGTGGTAAAGGAAAAGTCGAAGATATCTCACATGTTTTATTGTACCGAGTTTATAGGTCAGCATATATCCTCCCCTTATTAAAGAGATTGCCAGGGAGGGCAGACAATTTTTATGTAGGCTTTCTCCTCCAGGACTCAAACCTTTCTATCATGCATGCAGTGGCAAAATACTGGGTTGCTGCAATGTCCACAAAAAAAAAATTGGTTACAGATTTATAGCCGTCAACTTGTGCCACTTTTTTGGAGATATCTCTAATAATTTTTGGAACATTCTATGTACTCACACACTTATCGGCTTTCCATTCACATAAACTAGGGAGTGACCCTAACATTTTGAGAACATGTATTTTCTTAACAGGGATGTTATTATTTACTATTAATGTCAGTACTATATTTTTAATATATTGTAAAAAGTGACGTCTATTGCTGGTCTATGACCGTAATAAAGTTATTATTATTATTATTATTATTCTACTTTCGGTACTCTTATACAAATTGTAACTTGGAACATAGCTGGCTGGAAAGAAGTAGTTGACAGTGGACTAGTGACTTTCTTATCTAAATTTGATGTAATAGCCATTCAGGAAACCTGGCTAACAGAAGAGGATGAATTAGTACAACTTCCAGGTTTTCAGGGATGGGCTTCCCCCGCCCAAAAAACAAAGAACAAAAGGTGACCCTCTGGTGGTCTATGTATTGTTATTACAATTGCAATGGCAGGGGGATAAACTATATAATGAAGATTTCAAATTTTTTAGCTGTGAAATTTAGGTATGAGGAGTTTGAATTAATATTGGTAAATGTATACATTCCTCCAAGCACATCTATCACATCCCCAAAACCCTATTCTTTACCTTGCATACATACTCTACTTTTGAGGCCTGCCATTCTGCTGGGAGGAGGGGCAACTTGCATTAGCTTGGGATAACTTTTGCTTTCTACTCTCTCCTGCTGCCTCCATCCTTTTAAGAAAGGAATGTGTCTCCCTTATCAGGGAAGACAGTTACAAAGAAACAAAACCAGAGAAGACCTTGAGATGTGCGCCAATTGTGTCAGTTACCCGCTCTTCAGACCACCTGTGGATTGGCTGGATTTGAAATGGACATTATGACTTCGGTGGGAAGAGGAATATTGCTTGCTTAACTATACCATTTCAATGGGTTATTCCACACATCTTGCCTTGACTCTCCGACTGTCACTGACCCCTAATAAACGTATCCTTTTGAGACAATGCCTGTCTCTGAATGCCTTTCAAGAGTTGTTTTCTTGGGTGGTTAGTTGAACCCTGTATTATAATTCTAATTATTGGACATGTTTAGAAGTCATTCTGGATGATATATGTGTACTAGTATCCCCAATCCATAATTATATTGTTGGGAGATTTTATTGCTAAATTAGGTCCATCCTTGCATTGAGTTTGCTCAAAAGAAAGGATTCCCAAAGGAATTTCTTGATAATCATCCACAGTGGCTTTTTAGAGACAACAAAATACTGACGGACTGTTCCTACTTTCTTTGATTTTTAAAAGTAATCTCAAAATCTTGGGAGGTAAAGATAATAACTATATATACCCCTACACATACCACTCAGCCCATTCAAGCAGCGTGCTAGATCTCTTCTGTATATCAAGAGATAAAGTTGACCTCCTTTCAGAGGTTACCGTACATTTAGGCAATGAAAGTGACCATCAGCCTGTGAGTATAAGATTACAAGGTTGCTCAGACTTAAGATCATATAATATGGCAGACAGATGGCTCACTAAAAACTTAGAGGTGACCCAAAATAAAAGGTTAATCTGGGCTAAAGTTGATACAAAGGCAATATCAGACAGTCTTAAAACAGAGAACACCATTAACTGGGCTAGAACAATCCAGTCGTCTACTACTGACTGGCTATCAGTCTCCAAACAATTTTTTAATCTTTGTAATATCCTGAAGAAATACCTAATAACTAAACCCCCTGCTAAAAGATGTCGTGCAGATAGGTCTCGCTGGTTTGATTTCAAATGCTGGTTGTTGAAAAAGAAACTGAAGGCAGCCATGAGACTCACTCAGAGGAGTCCTATTGCTCATATACAAACTGAGATGCTGCATATAAGAAGAGAATATAAAAAACTCATAAAATTAAAGAAAAAAAGTTTTGCCATTTCAATCTGGTCAGAACTCGAGCTAGCTGCCAAAAGCTATAATCAGTAATATTTTGGCACTCTGTAGCAGGAGTCGTAAAGGAACGGAGATTTGCATTTGATATACCAATCTCGGCTGAGGACTGGGAAAATTATTATCAATATCTGTTTGTTTCTATGGAACCTGTAGACAAACCGTCTTTAAGCAGTGACTTAGTAAACAGTCTCGGTAAAAGAGATACAGTCTATCATTAAAAGCCTAAAGAGTAATAAAGCCCCAGGTGAGGATTTTTTACCAGCAGAATTATTTAAGAAGTTCCCTGACTGGTGGGGTCCAGTACTTGCAGGTCTTTCTATACATATAAATAACACCTGCCATATACCAGATGGATGGAAGATGGCAATAGTTGTCCCCATATATAAAAAAGGGAATAAAAAAGGATCTTAGTAATTATAGGCCCATTAGTCTTATTGACCTTGTAGCAAAAATATATGCTAGGTTCCTTTTGAATAGAATTGAAATCTGGGTAGAGGAAAATCATATCCTTGCAGAAGAACAAGCAGGTTTTAGACAAAACTGATCTACCATCGATAACTGCTTTGTCCTGAACCATCTAATTGCCAAATATGCCTATAAGAGACCTGTTTGCTGCTTTTATAGACCTTACAGCAGCATTTGATACTGTAAACAGAAAAGAATCATAGTTATCCAGGGTCCCTTGTTCCATTAATCAGAGTATATAAAGCTAAAGTTACTCCTATGCTTTTGTATGGAGCAGAAGTTTTGGGTATATACTCAATTACAACACTAGAACAAATGCAGTCCCAGCACCTGAGATGTATTTTGGGCGTAGATCTAAGAACATCTGCTGCAGCAGTTAGAGCTGAACTGGGAATCTATACAATTCATGCTCTATCCAAAATCAGAACATATAATTACTGGCATAAAATTAATGAAATGGAGAGTGATAGGCTCCCCAAGTTATGTCTACTAGAGCAGTTAAAATTACAATCACAAACTTTCTGGTTTGCTAAATTGACAAATTTTGTAAGAAGTTGTGGCCTTCCTGTCTCTTGTGTAACAGGAACAATCTAAAAAAAGAGCTGCCCAAAGAATTAAAGATATTGAAGCACAAAATGACATAGCTATCCTTAGTAAGGTGGGTAACTTGAAATGGCTGATAGTGAAATATAATTTTATCGTATTTTATCTATCTACATATTAAATTGCTGTATATGATTCTAATTTCATTTTTAAAATGTATTTTATCCGAATTTCATTTTAAATTGTATTTTATTTTATTTTAAATTATATTTTAACCAATTCCATTTTAAATTGTTTCTATTGCATTTTAGTATAATGTGTAATTGGAATTCCGTACCTTGATATGGCCTATGGGCTAATCAATAAAGTAATTAATTAATTAATTTAGCATTTTTAAAAAATTCTGAGATTTTTGGTAGCTTAGTATTTTCTAAGTATTGCCTTATTTTTTCCTGAGGAATTTCTTCTGTATTGTAAACTGTTTCATAAAATTCTTTAATTATTTTTTATTGCATCGTTTTGACATTGTAGATCAGACATGTCAAACATAAGGCGGATGCGGCCCGCGAAGTGATTTCATGTGGCCCGTGAAGCCATCCTGGAAACAGTGAGGGAACGGCCCCCACTGCCTTGGCCCTGGCCCAGGCTGGCCAGGAGCCAATGTACAATTGGCCATCTATGCTGAAACGCATCAGTCTTAGCTCCACAAGGTCATCTGGAAACAGCGAGGAACCAGCCCCCTGCTGCATCGGCCCCGCCCCCTAGGTGCATGCTGGGGAAGTGTCACCCTTTGTGAGGAATGAAAAAATGCACCATTGCCTGGAAATGGCCAGCAAGTGGCTCTCGCCTACTTCACATATCCGGCTTGATGGGCTTCGGGGGAGGGGTTTCGGCAGGCAGCGGGGCGCTCTCCTCACAGCGCCAAGAGCTGAGCTGGGTGGCGTGAATCTGATGAGAAGTGCAATGCTGCCTAGCCCTCAGCCTGCCCAGTTTCAGCAGGCAGCAAGGTGCAAAGCTGGTGAGCTTCACACCGCCCGGCTCAGCCTCTTGGCGCTGTGAGGAGAGCGCCCCGCTGCCTGCTGAAACCGGGCAAGCTGGGGGCTGGGCAGCATTGTGC
The DNA here is from genome assembly GCF_001527695.2 of Protobothrops mucrosquamatus. Classification (NCBI taxonomy): domain Eukaryota; kingdom Metazoa; phylum Chordata; class Lepidosauria; order Squamata; family Viperidae; genus Protobothrops; species Protobothrops mucrosquamatus. The sequence continues at coordinate 618,212 of NW_015386998.1, read as the reverse complement.
AGGTAACGTTGACTCTCACGCTACTCATGGCATCCTCTCCCCCAGAGCCCACCAAGCCAGATATGTGAAGTAGGTGAGGGCCATGTGCTGGCCACTTCCAGGCAATGGTGCATTTCTTCATTCCTCACGAAGGGTGACCCTCCCCAGCTGCGTTTCTTGCCTATTTTTCTCCCTCCCTCATTTCAAATATTTTCCCACCACTCTGTACTTAGGTAGGAAGGAAGGAAAGAAGGAAAGGGAGGGTCTGAGGGAAGTCCTACCCTAGTCCTGCCCTGCTGCCCTTTCACCATCCCCTTGCCCCCTCCTCTTGGCCTATCCTGAGGGTCTCCCATCCTATTGCTAAGGAAGCTTTGGATACAAAACCGGATCTCCTCCCATGGAGAGGGAATGGGCCTCCCTCTGACTTTGCCCTCGTACCCATCATGAGCAACCTGGGTAAGGAGAGCAAGCACAGCAGCAGCAGCTTTGAGGAGGAAGTAAGTGCACCTGAGTGCCCCCTTGGGGAAGTGGGGCTGGGCTTGGTGCCGCAGGTGCTCGAGGGCCAAGCTGGGCGTTTGACCTCTGCTGTCCAGGACTCTGGGCACCCTGCACCACCATCCAGCCCCCCCCCACATGGCCTGAGAGGAACAGTGAGGCTCCTCCAGTGGACAATACCTTGGCAATTGCCCTGGTCCCATCCCCTTCTGCCAGAGACCCTCAGATCTGTCCCACTCCTGCCCAGGCCCCCACAGGCACCCTTGACGCAAATGATGTAGAACTGGCCATGCCCACCCAGTAGGCCACACCCACTCCATCCACACCCACCCAGTAGGCCACACCCACCCTGGCCACACACCCCTGCCCCCCCAAGGGCAACTGTAATGCTGATGCGGCTCTCAATGAAATTGAGTTTGACACCCCTGTTGTAGATCGTCTCTCACATCTTGTAATTTGTTTTATCAATTTCTTCTTTCTTTTTTCAGTTTATAAGCTAATCATCTCCTCAGCTTATTAGTATTTTCAAAAAAGTTTTGTTTTACTCTTTTGATTTGTTGAGCCATTTCTTCAGCTTCTATTAGATTTAATTTGTATTTTATTATCTCCGTTTGTTTTTTAAGAGTTTTCTTTTGTGGATCTCTTTGTAGTTCTAATTCTAGTTTTGTGAGTTCTTCTTTAAACTTAGTTTGTTGTTGTTTTTGTCTTTCATCTTTTTTGCCATATAAGTTATGGTTACTCCTCTAAAATATGCTTTAGCTTTATCCCAAATATTTTGGAGTGATATATCTTATTTTCTTTGAAGCAAAAATTCAATTTCTTTTACAGTTTTTTGTACAAATTCTTTCTCTTTCAATAAGAATTGGTTTAAAGTCCATCTTGTTTTTTTCTTTGTTCCTCTCCACATCATCTTTATCAGATTATGGTCCGCCCATATGTTAGTTTCTATCTTGATTTCTTGTATATCCCTTCTTAATTCATGAGATATTCATATCATGTCAATTGTGGCTGTTTGAATAAAATGTATATTGAGATTTCTTAGGATTGATTTCTCTCCATATATCCTATATACAAATTTCTTCTGCCATTCTGAAAAAAGTCTTAGGCAAAACGTTCCTTCCTTTTTTCTCTATTTTACTACTCCTATAGTCTAACTTTCCATCTAAAATTGTGTTAAAATCTCCTACTAAACAAATATTTTGGTACTCCATTTCCACTATTTTCTTGTGTAATCTTTGATAAAATTCTTCTTGTTTGTTATTTGGTGTGTAGATTGCTACCATCAATGTCTGTTTTTGATTTATCATTATTTCTACCATTAGCATTCTTCCTTCTTCATCCAAGTAGATTTGTTTGATATATAAAGCTACTCTTTTCTTTTGTTGTGCTAATGAGAAATAAAGTTTCCCAATTTTCAGGCATTCCAGAAATTTATAATATTGTCTTTTAATATGTGTTTCCTGTAGGCAAACTATATCCATTTTTAATTTTTGTAATCGTGTAAAGAGGGTACTTTATTTCTTCTTGTGTAGCTTGAGTTAACTCTAAATATTTGATCTATTTCTCCTTCCATTTCCTGCTTCCCCACTTCTAGAGCACCAGCCAGTAGTTCTGTCAAGCCCCATGGGCTTGACATTGACAGAAGGGGAGAGGGAGACGACAAACAGCTGAGTGGTTCCCTGGCTGAGCTGTCAAACAGCTGTTCAGTGTGAGAAGCCATGGGGGAGGAGAACAGCAGCAGGGATGACCACCGGGAGAAAGCCAGAAGGGAAGCATTAAGAAGGAAGACAGTGGAGACCAGCAGCAGGGACGACGCCAGAGAAGGAGCCAGGGGCAGCCTTACCTATACGGGTACCGAATGCAGAACCGCTGAACAGCTGAGCAGCTGCAAGTCCTACGAACAACTGCTCGGTGCAGGAGCTTCACCCAGCAGTGTGGACAAAATGGCTGAACGGGTAAGAGAGCCAGTGGCATGCGTCCCCATTTTGAACACTAGTCACCAGATGCTAGTTAGGTGGGTGGGGGTGGAGCTGGTGGAGAGGAAGGTATATAAGATGCTGGGAGGAAACCACTCCCAGCGCTAACTTTGTTTTGCTGTTTTGCTGTGATTGAACGCTGGTCAGACCGTTCCATTTTGCCAGCCACCTTGATGTCGACTACTTGTCTTCTGTGGAACCAGGGGTTGGTAAGGACACTGACAAGTTCTATCATCAGGTCAGCAAGGTCCTCCTCCTTGTCTTCCATTATATTCTGGAATGGATGCCTTTTCCATTTCTAAAACAGCTACTGAATTCTCTAGTTCTCTATCTGTCTGCATCAATCTTTGGTTTTCATCTTTTATTTCTTCCATCTTTTGATTGGTTTCTGCTGATCTGTCTTCAGTTATCTGGATCCTTTGCTCATTCTTTGAGATCTTCTGTTGGAAGTTTTCCATTTGGGATTTCAAGTCATGAATTTCTTCCTTCACTTTATCAAAGTTATCTTTTGTTTCTTCATGATTTCTCTTTGTATCTTCTTTAAGTGATGTAATTACCTCCTGAATGCATTATAATGTAGATTGCATAGCCTTCTGAAAGGTATTGGCTTTTTCTTACTGTAACATTGTATCAATTGATCTTTAATACACAGGACTGGGGGTAGTAGAAGATGCAGCTGAGGATGGTTTTTTGATAGCTTTAACTAAATTAGAGACAGTCATTTCTGTTCCCATCCTTACAAGCTTTTTCAGTTCTAGTATATACCGCTATTATCAATTTTGTATAAACCTTCCAATCTTACAAGCAATATTCCTGTATGTCCTTTAAACTTGCCTTCAATAAGTCTTATATTCTTTATCTGTAGTCTCTTATCATCCAATAGACTTCCCCATACAGGGGGGAAGCAGGAAGAAAACCCTTCTAGTCCGCCTCTGTCTTTCAGTCCCGGTTTCAACAAATTGTCCAACGGTCCAAAGTTTTCATTCTGCCCATATTTGTAATCCAAAATACAATTATAGGGTTAATAATCCATAAAGACTCCCCCAAATGGAGTTGCCACGAGTCAGTTTTCCATTGTCTCTAAATAGTTCTTGAAGATAGGGGTCTTATTCAGTTCACTCCCCCCCCCAAAAGGGAGGCAGTAGCAGGAAAAAAAATATAATACACTTTTAGCTTTGCCTTTTAACACCAGTTATCCAAAAATAAAAAAAACAGCCCATGTTTGTAGTCAAGGTCTTGATTGGCGCTTCCAGAAGCAGCGCAGAGCTGGAGGTGAACTGAAGAAAAGGGGGGGAGGAGAGGAGAGGCTATAAAAGGAGGTGGTTTGGGTGGGAAAGGGAAAAAAAGGACAACAGGGAATGGGCATTGTCTTACCTGAACGCCATTTCTCAGCATGTAGATGTAGCCTCCACCGATGGGTTATTGAAGCCTTCCTGCTCAGTTTAGACTAAGACCAAACTTTGGCCACGCCTCCCTGGGGCGGTCCTTTCCCAGTTTGTTTGACGAGGCGAAGCATTCATGGTCTGACACAACTCTTCCTGAAAAAATACAGCCTAGACCCACTTACAAGGGCGGGTGTGGAGGCTACATCTACATGCTGAGAAATGGCGTTCAGGTAAGACAACGCCCATTCTACAGCATGTAAGGTGTAGCCTCCACCGATGGGACATACCCAAGCCCCTATGTCCCCCTATGGGAGGGAAGTCTAGGCCTGTGAATCATGAGCCGACACCACCCGCTGCAAGACCCTTCTACCAAAGGCTGCATCAGCCGCCGCGAACTGATCAAATTTGTAATGCCTTATAAAGGAAGAGGGAGAAGACCAGGTGGCTGCCCTACAAATCTCTTCCACTGAAGCTTGGGCAGAATAGGCCGCAGACGTGGCTGCACTACGCGTGGCATGAGCTGTGATGTTCGCCGGAACCGGAAGAGACTGAGACTTGTATGCATAAGAGATGCACACTCTGATCCATCTTCCAATGGTTGAAGAAGATACCTTCAGACCCCTGGAAGAAGGATGGAAAGACACAAACAGAGCCTCGGTCCTGCGAAAAGGCTCTGTACGTTTCACATAGTGATGCAAGGCCCTCCGCACGTCCAACATGTGCCACAGCTTTTCCAGGCGATGAGACGGTCGAGGACAAAAATTTGGAAGAACCAGATCCTGAGATCTATGAAACCAAGTATTGACTTTCGGAATGAAGGACGGATCCAACTTAAGGACCACCCTGTCATTCAGAAAATTACAGAGATCCCCCCTGACTGAGAGCGCAGCCAGTTCAGAAATACACCTTGCCGATGTAATGGCAACCAAAAAGGCGACTTTAAGAGAAAGAAAGTATAAAGAGCAAGACCTAATCGGTTCAAAGGGCGGCCCCGTGAGAACCTGCAACACCTTTGGTAAGTCCCACGTGGGATATCTATGTACCACAGGAGGAGCAGTGTTAACAGCTCCCTTAAGGAATGCCCTAACTGCCGGGTGATGTGATAGTTGCGCATGATTCTCACAAGTGAGAACCGAGGATAAGGCAGCAATCTGTCTACGAATGGTGTTATAAGTCAGACCCTTGCTCAGGCCCTCTAAGAGGAAATCTAAGATGATTGGAATGGTGACCTCCAACGGATCCAGTTTCCGAGATGTACACCACGTACAGAAATGCTTCCACGTGGCATCATAAATTCTATTAGTTGAAGGGCGTCTGGACGCCTGAATAACTGCAATGACTCCAGGGGAATATGATTGCCTGACTAAACTCTCCTGCTCAAGTGCCAAGCGGCCAATTGAAGCCACTGTGGATCCGGGTGTTGAAGCTGTCCCTGACTGAGAGAAACAAGGTCCGGTGGGATCTTCCATGGGGGAGAGATCGACAGATCCACAAGGTCTGCAAACCAGGGTCTCCTTGGCCAGTGCAGAACCAGCAAAATTAACTCTGCCTGTTCCAAGAGAAGCTTTCTGATGATAGCCAGAATCAGAGGAAGAGGAGGGAATGCATACAGGAGTCCCTTGGGCCAAGGACTGCGGAGGGCGTCCGATCCCTCCGCCCCCCGTGATGGAAACCTCGTGAAGAACCTGGGCAGTTGGGCGTTCGTCGGTGAGGCAAACAGGTCCACCTGAGGTTGACCGAACCTCTCCACTATTTTCCTGAAGAGGGCCGGATCCAGGCGCCACTCCGAGTGGTCCACCGTTGCCCTGCTCAGCGAGTCGGCCTGACGATTCGCCTCTCCTGAAATGTGCTCTGCACAAATGGATGCTAGATTGGACTCCGCCCACAGGCCCAGAGCCATGGCTTCCTGCATGAGGGACCAGGACCTGGTACCCCCTTGTCTGTTGACATGGGCCTTGGCTGCCACGTTGTCCGTCATCACCAGGACATGATGTCCCGACACTATGTGTGGAAAGTGGCGAAGCGTCAGGTGTATTGCCCTGAGTTCCAGCCAATTTATATTGTGGGTGAGATCGGCCGGAGACCATTGTCCCTGCGTCATGTGTGTTAGTATGTGTGTGCCCCACCCGAACATACTGGTGTCTGTGGTCAGGACGAGCCTGCGAGGCTCCTTGAACAGTGACCCCTTGTGTATGGCTGTGGACACCCACCAGTGGAGTGATATTAGCGTGGGATGAGAGACTTTCACCTTCCGTGTGGAGGCACTCATGTTCCTCCTCTGGAACGGAAGCAGAAACCATTAGAGGTGTCTGGAATGAAGACGTGCCCAAGGCACTATCCCCAGACATGAGATCATCTTTCCCAACAGCTGAGACAGCTGGACCAGAGGAACCACCTTGTCCTTCTGAATCTTGAGAACTAGAGATTTGATGCTGTCCTTGCGTTCCTGGGAAAGATAGACCATGTACAGTTTTGAATCTATCACCGCGCCTAAGTGCAAGATCCGGGTGGTCGGAGTGACGTGACTCTTTTTGAAATTCACGGAGAAGCCGTGACGCTGAAGAGTCCTTATTGTGGTATGCAGATCTGCTTGTGCAGATCGGAAGGAACTGGACTGGATGATTATATCGTCCAGGTAGCATTGAACCCTTACCGGTATCTGCCTGAGATGAGCCGCAAGCACCGCCAACAGCTTTGTGAAAACCCGAGGGGCCGATGACAGGCCAAAGGGTAGGGCCCTGTATTGATAGTGTTTGCGTGCATGGCAAAACCGGAGGAACCTGCGGTGATCGGGAAAGATTGGGACATGGAGATAAGCCTCTGTCAGATCTATAGAACAGAGGTAATCTCCCCTCCTGATGCTGGCTAGGATGGATTTGAGAGACTGCATCTTGAATCTCTTGTAAGATATGAAGCGGTTTAGCCCCTTCAGATCCAAAATCGCTCTCCAACCCCCCGAGGCCTTTGGGACCACAAAGAGGATGGAGTAGAACCCCTTTCCCCTTTGGTCCAGAGGCACTGGCTCTATGGCCCTTATTTCCAACAGACGGGAAATGGCCATGGGAACTAGCCTGGCCTTGTTCACCTGCCTTGAGACTGGGCACTGTATGACTCTGTCTGGAGGAGTGGAAACGAATTCTAGGGCTAAGCCGAACCTTATGGTTTCCCTTGCCCAGGCATCGGTGGTGGTGGCCTCCCAAGCGTCGCTGAATAAGGCTAAGCGACCTCCTATGGGAGGGTCCAAGGTGGCATCACTTGGACTTCCTGTATGGGCATCCCCCAGCTCCCCTGAAGGGGCGCTTGCTCTGAAACTGTCCCCTGGCTCCTGAACTCTGGCGGTCCTGCTGTCGATCCTGTCTGGAGGAAAAGGACCGGGAACCTCTGGGCCAATCCCTGGACTGCTCTGATCGAAAGGGCTGTCGCCAATCCCAGGAACCCCCAGCGTGAAAGGACTGTCTACGGAATTCCTGCTGAGGCCTCCTATCTGCCTTTTTGGAGGGGTGAGCCAGGGTCTTCCGTTTGTCCTTCCCTTCCACTAGGTATGGTTCCAAGACCGACCCAAACAATTGAGATCCCTTATATGTGTCTGTGGCCAGACGCCATCTTGATTTGAGATCTGTCCTCCACTGTTTAAGCCACAACAATCTGCGAGACACTATGGCGGCCGCTATAGATCTAGCAGAATACTTGACCGAGTGGAGGGATGCGTCCGCCATATACTCTGCCGCCGCAACTAGCTTACCAAGAGTCTGTTGCGCACGCACCTGATCCGGAGGGATTAAGACCTGTAACTCACGGAGCCACATAATGGAAGTCCTCGCGAAAAAGGACGAGGACGTAGCTGCTCTGATGGCCCAGGCTGAGGCCTGATGTGCCCTGCGGAGAGAAAACTCGAATCTTTTATCCTCCGCCTTGAGGTTCTCTGCCATGTCACCAGGCACTGTGGATGTGGAGAATAAAGAAGTCAAAGGAGCATCCACCGTAGGTACCTCTAGGAGGGAAGCGAAAGAAGATGAAACATTAAACAGTTTCTTTTCCGTGCTGCTGGGTTGAGGCAGAGTGGACAATGAGGCCCACTGTTTTTCTACCATGGCACGGAAAACCGTGGGGCAAGGAACCTGCTTCTCCTCGACAACCTTTACCGCAAACAAGGGATTTGACTCTTGCACAGCGGATGTAGATGGTTCCGGTTCCTGCTCTTTTACCAAATTGGCCGTGGTACAGGCCTTTAACAAAAGAGAACGAAATAGAGAAGGATCAAACAGGCCCAATGTAGGAGACGAATCGGGTGTCCCCTCTTCGTCCTCTGACATAGGTAAATCTACAGAGTCGGCCTCCCCTAGTTGAGATGAAGTCTCAGAAACACCAGAACCTGCTGACTGGAGGTACCCAGGGCGACCTGCAAACAAGGGAGGAGGAGGAGGAGGAATCTGCGAAGACCCCTGAACCATGGGGGAAGCCATGAACTGGCTGAAGGCCTGCTGCATAAAGGAGTTAAATTGTTGTGCCCAGAAGGCTTGATCTGTAGGGGCAACACCAGGGTCAGAGGCCTCAGGGGCCTGAGGAGTGATGCAAGCAGCAGAAACTGAAGGACCAGAAGGAAAAGGAAGGGAAAGGGAAGGAGAGAGACCAACCTGTTCAGTTCCCCCTTGAGGAGACCAAGCTCTGGGGGCTTGATAAGAAGGCACCAATGGAGGCTCAAATGATGAACTGTCCAGAGAACCAGGGGGAACCACTTCAATTTCACTGGACCTGAGCCTTTGAACTCTGGAGAATTCTTTCTCCAGTGCCTGATGTCTCCTTGTGGCCTCTCGCTCAGCAGCCTTGGAGGGTTCTTTGGACAAATGCTTGGTTTTTGCCTTCCCCCCCCCGCGCCCACATCAGAAGATCTGCGTTTGGATTGTGCGGGGGGGGCATCAGAACCCTGCGAAGTCTGAGGAGTTTCACCATCTGCCATTGTGCACCGGACCTTCCAGATAGGAGAAGCCCTGTGATGGGGGTAATACGCAGATCAAGTTGCCCGGGAGGGAGGGTTCCCACGCCCTAAGACAACCACAATGGCAAACAGCCAGACAGCTTCCCTAGAACTGTCTGTCTAGGCCCTGCTGGCACAGCGCCGCGAGCTAATGAGAACAGGTCGATAAATTGTCCCTCAGAATACAATTAGCAATAAAGTTGTCAGACAGATATAATGGCAATCAGAAGAGAATCCCCTTCTTTGTAGGAATCCTTGCAAAAAAGAGCACAAGTGAAATGCTCAGGTAAACCCCCTCAAAGCCCAACACAGTGGGCTACAGAATTCCAAGGGCTGAAACTGACTGTGTGAAGGTCTCACCAAGATGGCGGCCACACCCAGCCCTATTCAAAATGGCGGCCACAGGTCTTCTTGCCGCCAAATTTGCAACGCTCGAGGGAAGAGATAACAATAAAGGCCCCCCAAACAGGCGATCAGGGGATCCCGTGGGTCCCCGCCACCCAGTCTTCCCTCCTGTTATTTATAAGGCAGGCAAACCTGCGTTTAAAATACAAGTAAATGGCCGTCCGAACGTCTTCCGGAGCCTCGTGACCACGAGACTGAAACTACTCCACTCGACAGGCTCTCCTCTCCGGATTGCCAAAGAACTCATTCCTGGGCGCCGGGGAATCCCCGTTGCCGCTCCGAGACGGCTTAGCTCACGAAAAAAAAAGGTTTTTTTCTTTCAAAGCGCTCAGGGAAGCCCCGTCGCAGCGCCGAGTAGTTGAGATCGGTGGAATTGATCTTCCGAAGCGCTCGGGGAAGCCCCGTCGCAGCGCCAAACAGCCGGAGCGAAAGCAGGCCCCAGGGGCGAATTGAGGCTCCCAGGGAGTTGCGTCCCTGGAGAGGCCAGGGAAACGCTCCGGAACGGCCTGTTTTAAAAGAAAATAAAATAAAGCTTGCTAATTAACAACTATAAGTTAAAGAATCAATTAAATGAGGAGCTATTTGAAGTTGTGTCCTTACTGAGCCGAGACTAAGAACAAACTGGGAAAGGACCGCCCCAGGAAGGCGTGGTCAAAGTTTGGTCTTAGTCTAAACTGAGCAGGAAGGCTTCAATAACCCATCGGTGGAGGCTACATCTTACATGCTGTAGAAAGAGAAGGATTGCTCAGCAGGCAGGGAAGAAACAGGGACAGGGAAGAAGGTCCCCCTGGTTCGTTTTCTCCGACTAGGAGAATGCAATCAGTGCTGATGAAATGAAAAGCTGGCAGACGAGCATGTCATTAAGGAGGTGGGTTTATTTAGTTCTGGATCAGCTGGCAGCTTGATTGGGTTACCATAAGGATTTTTGTACAGTTTTTACAGTGTTTTTTAATTCAGAGGCCCAGTTTGTGTGCTTTCGTTATTGGGATATTTTAGTTTGTATTTTAGGCTAGCAATGAGTCCAAAGACTTTTGTAGGTTTAATCCCTTTAAACAAATGTAATTAGTTTTACCCCCTTATCTTGAATCTATCTATGGCTTTTAAAAAGTTTTCTTTGAAGGTAACAGGCTTAATTTAAGGCTAAAGCTTTTCGCAACATTCTGACACATGACACACCTGAGGCAGCTTAAAGGAAAAAAACGGAGTTTATGTGTTTCTTTATTCTGGGAGCCTTTTGTGAGCCTTTCTTGCTTTGCACTTGATTCCTGTGTCTTTAAGGGTACAGGGAAGGGATTGGGGGGATGCATTCTTTCTACACTGTGGAAGGAGAGCTCAGAAGGCAGGGAAGAAGAATGGCTGACCAGCTAGCTCAGGGGTCTACAAACTTAGCAACTTTAAGATCTGTGGACTTCAACTCCCAGAATTCCTCAACCAGCCATGATGGCTGAGGAATTCTGGGAGTTGAAGTCCATAAGTCTTAAAAGTGCCAAGTTTAAAGACCCCTGAGCTAGCTGGTAATGGTGCATATTAATAAACATGAATAAATTCATCATACATTTGTCAGTGCAAAGGGAAAGTGATTCAGCAAAGGAACAGCCACTGAAGAAATTAAAACGGGTACTTTTTTCCTTTTTTTCTAGTTTGTAATATTTTATTAGATTATAGAATAAAATACAAAAGCAAATAGAACACATGGGGAGGAAAAAAGGGGGAAAGTGAGGGGGGAAGGGAAAAAGAACAGAGTTCCTCTGTTACAGTAGAAGGAACATTAACATTGAACCTCAACTTTTTACTTTTCCATAATATTATAAACTAGCCATTTCTATAACAACAAATTAATCTAATCAGTAAAACCCAAAATCCCCCCTTTTTTAGTCATTAAGTTTTTGACACCTTGCTAAGCACTGGTGGTACTCAAATATTGTCATGTTCTAGAAGTGGTACAATCTGTGAAAAGGTTGAAAAGCCATTTTAGATCACCCAAATTTTTCAGTCTTAACACTTTAAATTGTTTCCAAGTTAGTTTTATATGTCTTCTTTTCTCCCAAAGGTTTTGAACCACTGCTACTTCTAGGGGGAGGGGTGCCAGAAAAAAAATCCCCCCCATCTTTTTGCTTCTGGGAGCCTTGCTTTTGGGATATTTTTCTAAAAAGGTTTTTAGTTATAGAGCAGGAAGGTTAGTCTCACCCAGTTCCAGACATGATGCTTTTCTGCTTGGTCATGCTTTTTTTCTGGCTGTCAGTAGCTTCCGACTGGCTGCTTACTTGCAGCCAGTCTTTCACCTGTTGGTTTAGAGGGCTTCCTCGGATACAGCGGTTTGGCCACCGCCTCACCGTGATCGACAAGGGTCCCCTCCTTCTTCATTGCCTCTCCAGGGCAACTTTAGGCCCTTTACGGATCCCCAGCAGGGCGAAATTGGATGTGGGAGGCACAGCCCTGCTTCCCTGCACCCATCTCGCTGTGACGCAAAACCAGAAGTCCGAAAATTAAATAAGGTTTATGTGCATCTGAGGAGATCTGCTAACTATCTGTCTCTTCTATATCCCAAGCATAGCTGCCAGGTCTACCATACTGGTGTCCTGCCATTCAGTTGAAAGGGGGGAGGGAGAGGAAGGTTGCTAGCATTCTTTGCATGCTTTCACTTTTGCTGTAATCACTTAGGAATTAAGGAGGGGGATTGTCTTCGGAGATAAAGCAGTGTCCTTTCAGCCAGGTTCCAAGGCCATCTTGGCCGGAGGGTGACCTGTTATCTACCCAGCACCTCAGTGTTCTCAAAACAACCCTGCGGCATCACATTGGATGCCGATGGACTGGTCAGGGGGATTGGGTTTGGGGAGGTGAAAGAGTTGCTTTGTGCTTTGCATGGGAGCTTCAGATTCCGCCTGACTTTTCTGCATCCACTTTCTCTCAGTAAAAGTTCTTTTACTGAAGAACCAGCTGGGGCAGGTCCTTACAATAACACAGTGTTTTCAAAAATAAGATGCAATGCATTTCCTTTGGCAGACCTACATGTCAAATTACCTGCTCTTATAGATTAGCAATCAGAGAAAATGCTGTCAATGTTTAAATCATTTCATTATTACCATAAATTCTGTGTTGACTCATTGTGATCACTTATATGGATTCTTTCCAGGATGAAATTAGCCCTTTCGCTCTTATACTCTGTACTACTGTAATAAGTCCTATCTTTCCTTTCCATTGATCATTCCCATTTCTTCATTGTTGGGGTTTGTTTTTACTGCTGATAGTCGATCCTAAGACAGAAGCCATTCCCCACTTTAATATCTTCATTGTCAGCTTTAAAGGTGGTTGTTGTTATTACTTCACCTTCATTATATTTAATCATAGTCCCATTCTTACATGGTGTTGAGTTCCATAATAAAAGCATCCATATTTTTCAGCTATCAAATTACTATTACTATCATAGTGCAGATTATTGATTTTTCTTCCTCCAATTTTAAAACTACTCATATTCTAATCCATTTTTTATCAATATATATTCAGTATCCAAGTTGAATAAGCAAGGAATGGCTTGTCTCACTTCTCTGCCAAACTGGGCCAGTTTGTTTCATTATTTTGTATCACACTTTTGACTTTTTCTCCTCTGCAGTTTTTACATGAGGACAATGAGTTGTGCAATTCCTATTTTCCTAAGGACATTCCACAGCTTCACATGGTTCACACAATTAAATACCTTTCTAAAGTAAATGAAGCATATGTCTTTTTTTCTAAAATCATATTGAACAACTGGCATTTCTCTTTCCATGCAAGCCTTTGATCTGTGGGTTGATAATCTTTTTTAATCTCCTCTGTATCTTTCACATCTTTAAACCCTAGAGAGTTTATTGTATATTTGATTTTCTGTATAGACTTTTGAAAAATGTCTTTTATATCTTTAATAACAGATTCCAATTCAGAATTAATGTCTTCATGTTTAACTTCAGAGCCCTCTAGTGGTCAAAATGTTTTTCTTTCTTTTTTTCTTTTCTTTCCTCTCCTTTCCTTTTTCTGGCCAATCAGAGCTCATAGAAATCGGAAGATTTCAACCGTCAACACCACCATGAGACTACAAATTATTTTAAATGTAGTAAATTAAAAGTCCCATCTTTTATCCTTATATTTTACAAGAAAAGGTACTCCACACTTCCTTCTTTTGGTTGCCTACAGCAACTCTCTTGTCATTTAACAACAAAGGAGTCTCCAAAATGGCGTATAGCTTCAAAAAAGAGTATTAAGATGTAGTTAAAGAGAGCTTCTTTTAGCTCATAAAGGTAATGAGCTCATAAATTGATTGAGAAATGAAGGGCACAGCTTATTGGCCATTTAAAAAATAAATTCCAAAATGGCTGTTTTATCCATCTCCGACGTGATTTCTGCCCCGCCCCCCAGCTTCAGCTCACCCACTATCCCACAGGTCGGTAACCTGCGGCTCTGGAGCCACATGTGGCTCTTTGAGCCTTCTTCTGCGGCTCCCAGCCTCCTCTGCCATTTGCAGAGAGAGATAGAGACAGAGAGAGGCACTTACACTTCCCTTCTCTCTCTCTCTGTGTGTGTGTTTGTGTGTAAAAAAGAGAATGGCCTCACGCTGTTCTCCGACGAGCTGACAAGCTTATTGGGCGGGGCTCCTGCCTTGGCTGCGTCTCTGCAGGAAGCTGGAAGGGCAGGAGAGAGCCAGCCCAATAAGAATGTGTGTCAGCTTGTTGGAGAACAGTAGGAAGCCAGCTTACCAGGTGAGCAGAAGATTGGAGAGAGAGGGAGGGGGGGGAGAGAGAGACTGAGGGAGAGGAGAGAAAGAGGGAGAGAGATGGAGAGAGAAACAGAGAGGGAGAGGGAGGGAGAGAGAAAAGGAGAGAGGGAGAGGAGAGAGGGAGAGAAAGAGAGAACTCATGCACAGCACCCTCTATTTCTTTTTAATTAAACTCTTCAATCAAGGTTCCCTCTGGCGCGCGCGCGCGTGCACGCACGTTTTGCAGCTCCCAGTGTTTTTTCTGTGGGAAACGGGTCCAAGTGGCTCTTTGAGTGTTTATGGTTGCTGACCCCTGCCCTAGGCACTAGGCCACGGGTCAGCAACCTGTGGCTCCAGAGCAGCATGTGGCTCTTTGAGCCTTCTCCTGCGGCTCTTAGTCTCCTCTGCCATTTGCAGAGAGAGAGAGAGGCACTTGCGCTTCCCTTCCCTCTCTCTCTCTCTGTGTAAAAAAGAGAGTGACCTCACGCTGTTCTCGGACAAGCTGACAAGCTTATTGGGTGGGGCTCCTGCCTTTGCTGTGTCTGTGCAGGAAGCAGCAACAAAGGCAGAAGCCCCGCCCAATAAGCTTGTCCGCTTGTCTGAGAACAGCGTGAGGCCACTCTTTTTTACACACACATACACAAACACACACACACAGAGAGAAGGGAATCGCAAGTGCCTCTCTCACACACACACTCACAAACACAGACTCTCTCTCTCTCTCCCTCCCTCCCTCTCTCTCTCTTTCACTGAGTGGGGGAAGAGGAGTGGCAGACCAAGGGCAGCAAAGAGCCAGCCCAATACAGATGTATGTCAGCTTGTTGGAGAACAGCGTGAAGCCAGCTTGCCAGGTGAGCAGAAGATCGGAGAGAGGGAGAAGGGGGGAGAGAGGGAGGGAGACAAAGAGAGAGAGAGGGAGAGAAAGAGAGAACTCATGCACAGCAGCCTCTATTTCTTTTTAATTAAATTCTTCAATCAAGCTCCCCCTCACGTGCGCGCACACACAAGGTTTTGCGGCTCCCAGTGTTTTCTTTTCTCTGGGAAACGGGTCCAAGTGGCTCTTTGAGTGTTTAAGGTTGCCGACCCCTGCACTAGGCCTATGGATACTCACCTTGTGAAGATCAAGAGATCCTTCGCTTTCTTGGCTGCTCCAGGCCTTTAGTGCATTCAGAAAATGGAGGCCTAAAGTAACACAAGATCACACGAGATCAGTGGCGCAAGATCTCACGCTACTAATCTCGTATGATCTCATGATAGTTTAGGCCTCTGTTCTCTGCAACAGAGAATGGAACAGAAGCCGGGGGAGGTTTTAGCCGGCCTCCGGAGGCTCAATCCAGACATCGGAGGCCTTTTCTGGGCCACTGCCACCTGGAATGGAGGCTGGGGGAAGCTTCAGCGTGCCTCCAGAGACCTGATCCGGGTGTCAAACGCCTTTTCCAGGCCGCTGACACCTGGAAAGGAGGCCAGGGGATGCTTTAGTGGGTCTCTGGAGGCCCGATCCAGGCGTTGGAGACCTTTTCTGGGCTGCTGCCACCAAGAAATGAGGCTGGGGATGCTTCTGTGGGCCTTCGGAGGACCGTTTTGGGCCTCAAAGTCCTCATCCAGGCCTCCAAGGCCCAGAACAGAGGCCATGGGTGGCAGCCACATGCTTCCGGAGGCTTGTTCTGGGCTTCGGAGGCCTCCCTCTGCTCCTGCCGGGAGCGGAGAAAGAAACTGAGAGGCTGGAGACAGATCTTCACAAGTGACCCGGCGTGGCAGGATTGGATGGGGGAGCAATTGTGGGGACCCCAGGGGAGGGAACATGAAGTATCTTGGGGGTGGGAGCGTGGGTGCTCTGAAGCCAGTTTCCTGTTCCATCACTAGGCCCCCCCCATGACCTTCTCCACTCTGAAATACCTCATGTTCAGTTAACAAGCTACGCAGTTGCCCTTGCATTAAATTAGTAAATGCATGGATGAAAGCTGGGAGTGAATCACGTTCAAAGTATGAGATTCACTCCTACAAATCCTCGAGTTACAAATGGAATGTGCAGGCTCCATTACATTCGTAACTCGAGGACTACCTGTAATAGAATATCATCTTAAATATTATTTTTGCAAAGTAATATTCGAACACATATTACCAGACAAGCAAAATCTAATTTCTTGTTATTTCTTTCTTCCTTCAAGAGTCATGGAAGTCATAAAATGCTGGTTTTTCTCATAAATGTGAGTGTGATACTGACCTATCCCTAGCTTTTAAAAGTATTTTATTTATTAAGTGTTATTTAAGTAAAATCTAAAAATCCTAAAAGATCATGGAATAAAACAGATTCAACAATCAAACCTTAGGAAGAGGTGTTGAATATTTAGTTATTTAAACTTAATAAATCAGTATCCTGAACTGGATCATCCAGTGACAGCATATCCTGTTGCGGAGAACAAATTAAATATCATGGGAGAAAGAACACTATTATTCTTTTCCTCAGAAAAGTCTAACTTTTTCATTTTATTTATAACATAACAATTCATTTGAAATCATTTATTTTTTATGTTTAAAAACTTCTAGAAATTATTGTGGAGCTTTAGAGTTCAGCGGACTCTAAACCTGCAGCTCCACGTAGATGTTATGATGATAGCAGATGTAAAAAGGGGAAAATAGTGATGATAGCTAATGTAAAAAGGGGGAAATAAAACTTAAGAAAATTCATAAAATACACTGCTTCCTTTAATTCAGAGAGGAAAAAACAAGCTCAAAACTATATCTGCCTTCATACTGGTCTTCACACAATCACAATAATTAACTTAAGCTCCAGAAAGACCTCATACTATTACACTGAAAACATTTCCCAACCAAATTCATCTCAAAATTTTGACACAGGAAATTGTGTCAAAATTTTGACAAAGGAAATTGATTTTTCTACAAAGCTATTAAAGGATTAGTCTTAGATTTAGGCCACTAAGAGATTTATATTCCATTTGGGCTCAATTTTATAATAAGAAGCACAAATGATAACAGGGTATGTATTCAATAACTTTCCAGATTTAAAAAAAATTAAGCTTTTAAGAGTCAAAAATCTTCAATAAAAATGCAGAAGGCACAATTTTGGCATAAACGTCTTTAAATAAAATATGTGATTTCTACAATAAAGATGTATTTTAAGAGGCAAAGCAGCAGCACTATTCTCTTTTCATAAATAATATCCAACTCATTTTTCAAGGAATTCTCATTCCACAAAAAGAAAGTAAATGTTTATTATAAGACATGTCATTCCAACAGGGAAAAAAATCAATAAAAGCTGTTGTCCTTTGAAACAACATACGATAATAAAGTCTAGAGTATTGTTTCTGAACTTCAGCCAAAGTTGGCTTTAGGGTTAAGCAATGTGTGACTACATGCAAGAAACTTTTAGAAACAGCTCTATGATTCTTTCCTTGATTTGGAAGAAAAACAAATCTGGAAACAGATACCAGATGTTCCATTGTTTTGTTAAATATATATTACTAAGACTTAAATGGACCAGATCCAATAAATAAAAAATACCATTTTTTACTTTAAAATATGAGAAGCCATACCTGGATGTTGGGGACTTTTTAAAACCATTTACTGTATTTTTTACAAATAAAGCGAAGACTGTCATAACATTTTAAGTGTGATAGAGAAGACTGGAATATATCTTCATTGCTATAAAATCACTATCATTATATTCTTGAATGAGCTATGAAAAGAGGCGTTTATGCAAGCCTCCAGAACATTATGAAAAAATGCTAAATATTGGCTCACATCTACGTTGATATATAAACATAGGCATCAACATTCTCAAATCAAGATAGCAACTGAAGTTATATTACTTGTTTTTATTTATTTATTTATTTTTATTTTCCAATAAAAACTTTTTATTAATTTTTCAACTAACCCCCCCCCCAAAGTCTTAATACAAATATGGTATATATTAATAAAAAAAATCATATTAAATACAGACATAAAAATTTCAGAGCAGCTCGGCAGCCCCCCCCCCTGCATCCACCCTCTCTTTCACCCTTCCTACCTACTTCCCTCCTGTCCTCCTACCTACACCTCTCTCCTCTCTTCCAACCACCCCACACATCCCACCTCCTTCCTTTCCTCATCCTTCAGATGCAGTTTGGGGGTACTGGCCGAGCATCTCCTTTTCATAAAACTTTACATTATTTCTCTACAACATTTTAATACACCAACTTTTACATATCTCTACCCTCCTTCATCCTCCTCCCCCCCCCCCCGGACTTCCCAGAACTGAATACAGGGTTAAGCACATATCATCCCAAGTCTAATTAAAACTACCCAGCCATAATACAATCAAATATAAACATACTTTAACTCTAAAATCAAATAAACAAATATCAACTTAACATTTGGTATTTTATATATGTTATTGATATATTACTTATTATTATATTGATGTATTTAATATTTATTTATTTTTATTATATTTCAGATGAGTTTCCGATATATTATAAATAAGTAGAGTATGAAAGAGACTTATATTAGATAGGTAGAAGAGGTTTGGTTTTATTTAAAAAGAACTGATTGATCTTTCAAGTATGCGGAAATTTTAGCCATTTCTGCAAAGTAGTAGGTAATGCATTCTTCTTCCAGTTTTGAGCAACCAATAACCTTGCTGCCGTTATACAATGCAACATCAGAATCACTTCTTTAGAATTCAAATCTTCCATAATACCCAAAAGAAATAATTGCGGTGTAAATTTTATCTTTTTCTTAAAAATCTGTTGGATATTCCACCAAATCTTAATCCAAAAAGCTTTTACATCCCTACATGTCCACCAAATGTGATAATAAGTTGCATCTAAATTACCACATCTCCAACATTTGGGCTGTAAGTTAGGATACATACAAGACAATTTTTTGGGATCCAAGTGCCACCTATAAAACATTTTATAAAAGTTTTCCCTTAAGTTCTGCGCTTGAGTAAACTTAACATTTCTTACCCAAATTATTTCCCATGTATCCAGCAGAATTGGTTCCTGAATATTTTGAGCCCATTTGATCATACAATCTTTAACTAATTCTGTTTCAGAATCCAGTTCTATTAGAACACTATAAATTCTCCTAATATGAGCTCTACTTTGATCTTTAATCTGCTTTATCAAATTCACATCCTCCAAAGTTAAACGAAGCTTTTGATCTATGTGCCACCTATCTACCAATTGACAATATGGGAACCAGGAGTGGAGATTATGTCGTTTCAAATCTTCCAATGACTTAAATTGCCAATCCTGTCCCTTCAAGATAAGTAATTCCTTATAAGAAATCCCCTCCAGTATAACACCCCTCGTAACCCCTTGTATTACATGTCCTGGAATTGCCCAAATTGGAATTTTATAATTTAATTTATAATAATGCTTCTTCCAAACTCGCAATAATGCACTCCTTAAAACATGAGCTTTAAAAACTTGATCAACTTTCTTGTCGAGAAACAAATAAGCATGCCATCCATAAAATAAGTCCCATCCTTCAAGAATCAATATATCTCTATTAGTTAAATTAATCCAATCACTAATCCAGGTTAGAGCCACCGCATCATAATATAATTTTAAATTCGGGGCTTTAAGTCCCCCTCTTTCACGTGCATCTTACATAATTTTAAATTTAACCCTCGGCTTTTTGCCCTCCCATATAAACCTATTGATACCTCTCTGCCATACCTCCAAATTAGAGTCTTTTTTTAAAATAGGTATCATTTGAAACAAGAAAATAAATTTTGGGAGGATATTCATTTTAACCACTGAAATTCTCCCTAACAATGATAACTGTAACTTTTTCCATTCATTTAAGTCCTTTTGAATTTTTATCCATAACTTATCATAATTATTTTTATACAACTTAACGTTAGAGGCACTAATATAAACTCCCAAGTATTTCACCTTTTTCACTATTTCAAAACCAGTTAAATTAACTAACGTCTCCTTATCTCTCTTCAACATATTTTTAGCTAGTATTTTAGT